>NC_064824.1:40700607-40705607 GCF_024166365.1 Elephas maximus indicus | reverse complement strand
TTACTTCCTAAATAGACTTAAATTTAACACCCATTTGCTCTCTCTAGTATTTCTATATTGGAACTAACAGCTTCCATAGGACCTCCACAAAGTGCCAGAAATATGATCTCATGCGTAGTAACAAATTTAAATGTGTTTTCATTTGCGCGTCCTTTCTCTCTGTGCATTTTCCCCATCTCTTCCTTTCCATGGCTCCCCACACTCCCAGGTTCTAAATCCGTTCATCCACTCCAGAGACCTAGGAACGCTGCCTAGGGAAAAGAGCTAGCTTAAAAAATGCACAAGACTCAAACCTGCTATAAAAAAAAAATAAATAAGTAAGGTGTAATTATAAACCATGCACTTCTTTGTTATGACTGATTTTAAAGATTTGAGAGTAGAATTAGTATGCAATAAGTACAACATAGCTTAATTCTCAAGCCTATCCCATGCCATTCTAAGATATCTGAACAGATACAGTGTATGTCTGAAGCACCAAAAGTCTCTTGCCCTTTCCTAAAACATTGCAAAAGTTAGACAACTCTTTGGCATCTGACTTACGTCAATCCCATACTAAGCTAGAGATTTTATGGGCTGCACATTTAAATGCTTACAGTGACCCTGACTCAGTTTGTGACCTTTAGCAGATCACTTCACCCCAGTTTTTGTCCTTTTCCTCATGAATGATGAATTTGACTTCATGGTCACTGTCTGCTGAAGGACACACTCATGAACAGTCAAAAGCAAGGCCAGCTTTCAAAACAGCCACCAACTCAGTGTGGAGGCATCCACCTTTGTTGTAACTGGAAAGGAAAGAGACAGAGTTTTAAGACCAAACTTGACTTTGCACGAACTGTGTCTGAGTCTTAGCCACTACCCCTGCCTGACTTCCAAGCTAAAAGAGAAACAAAGCAAAAATTGGGGCTTTTGAAGGTGTACTTATTACAGGTGCGCATGGAGCTGACTCAGTACCGTGGATTGTCAGGGACGGTGATGTACCTGAAGTGGAGGCGAGAGCTGTTGCTGCTTTCAGTTTGTCACTGGGGATGGTACGTTTCAGCCTGCATTTTAAAAGTGACAATGGCAACGAGCAAGGAGCCAGGAGGAAATAAGGAAACACGTTTTCCTGAACAGCTATGTCTGTGCTCAGTGTTCAAACTCTGCTCAGACTTAAAAAGCCTGCTTCCTCTCTGGCCTGCTTCCTTCTGAAGTGCAGTGCAGAAGTTCACTCTCAGGTTTCTCTCAGTTTGCAGAAAGAGATGCTGTGGGACTGGCCACAGGCAGTTATGCCAGCTCGGTGCAGTGCAGCTTCCTTACCTCCGTATGCAAGGGCAGAGAGAGCTCAGCCAGTTTCTCTTGCTGATGCTGTTTAACTTTTCTTCCCTGGGATTTCCAAGACTTGGACACTCATTTGTTTAAAACTCTCCTAAACTGCCTAACTAAAAAAACAACAATAAAAAACCTAAGTACGACATAAGCAGTGTACCACCAAGCAGGATAATTAGGATTGATGAGCACTTTTAGGGGCACCAAACCCTCATCCTACCCTTTCTAGTGACATTTCTCACCTGCTCATGTGGTGCCCACCTGTGGCTTGCTGGCATTGCCACTGCCTGCAATTGGGGAGACTTCCAAGTTCAAAATGAAGGCTTTATCTTGAACATGGTGGAACTCGACCAGGCCTGTGGGGAGTTCCATGTAGCAACTCAGGACGGTATGTAGCCCTAGTTCTGTGTCACTGCTCCTGTGTTTATCTGCTTCCTCCGACTATTCCCACGCCCCCTCTCCAGATTTTTGCATGGCTTTTATAGCCTCTAGTAATTATATCAGCAGCATGGTGTCTATTTTTATCTCTTTTGAATGTGTGCAACGTAAATGTCAAAAGCCATAAAATCTCTTTTTAGCATGTACCTTGTGTGCACGGTTCTGAGAAGTGTGAGGCAGCATCCCGTGCGGTGCTGTGTTTAGAGGGCAAACAGATGAGAAATTGAAAACTCCATTCCACCACTCAGCCACATGGACTTTCAATAAGTCACTTATCAACTTGAACTTTCAGCTGCTTCTACTGGAAGATGGAATACCACTGCCGACCTCCTAGGGTCGTGCATAGCACCTAGTACAGTGTCAGGCATGGCCCCTTTCCACAGCAAGTGCCCCCAATCTCCTAAATTTTATGTTTCGTCCTTAAATATCATGACCTTTCAATGCCCTCCGTTGCCCTTTACCAAACTCAGAAACAGAGAAAGAATAAAATCTCACCAGCTCAGCATGACTACTGCAAATTATCATAGGAATAGTCACAAGGTTGTTACACAAGAGACATATAGAGAACCCACTGTCACCTACAAACTGCTTAGCAAATAATAAAATAATGTAATGAAAATATCTAACATCTACTAAGCATTTACTGTGTGCCAAGCTCTAGGTACTTATCATGTTTTAATTTATCTAATCTTCACACCCACCCAATGAGACAAACAGCGAGTTATCCCCTTTAGTAGGTGAGGACACTGAGGCAGGTTAAATACCTTGCTAAAGTCACATATTAGTAAGTAACCCACTGCCATCGAGTCAATTCTGACTCATAGTGACCCTGTAGGACAGAGTAGAACTGCCCCATAGAGTTTCCAAGGAGCCCCTGGTGGATTCGAACTACTGACCTTTTGGTTAGCAGCCGTAGCACTTAACCGCTATGCCAGCAGGGTTTCCTATTAGTAAGTAGGAGAGCTAAAATTCAAATGTAAGCCACCTGACCCCAGAGCCTATAAAAACTGAAATGTATGAGAGAGAAGGGCACTCACATCACTAGGCTATTCCAGCTTCTAGAACAAGGTGGCTTCCTCTCTTTTCACTTCCTTTTTGGAATTGGCCCATTAGGAGGCCAAATGGGCCCTGCAGAAGAGGTGTGTGAAGCTGGAATCCCTTACTCAGCTGCTAGTTAAGGGTCACCATACTTCAAGGGGAAAAATGGCCTCAGCATGTTGAAGTGGTCTGGTGCCAGGCTGCATTTTTTGTGGTTCATTAGTTTATCTTTAATTTAACATAGAGCTGTAGATGGGGAGAGAATTTAGAGAGTTGTGAGAAAATGTGTTCTGTTCTACTCAAAAGTATGCTACTGTGAAGAATAAACAAGATGGGAGCAATTGAGGGGCATGATAACGATTGATAGTAAAAATAAATAAATAAATGAAGGACATATTTGATGGCCATACACAAAATCCAGTGATCAAAGAAACAACATAGAGCCATGTTAGAAATACAGTAAATAACCTAATAGATTTTATGGTAGCTAATTTTTGTCACTTTTTCATAAGCTACGTATGAATTATTTCAGTTGTTTTTCCATTGATACTATTCCACAGAGAAGAGAAGGCTACTTATTTGTATGGTTAAGGCTTTTACACAGGGCTTCAAACCAGTTTGTTCTGGTTTGAACTCCTGCTGATAATTTGCATTTCTACCTCAGATATTCTGAATCAGAATCTACATTTTAACAAGATCCCCAGATGATTCTTATGTATAATAAATTTTGAGAACCACTGCTCTACTAGAGGTTCTCACAACTGGTCCCTAACCAGTATCATTAGCCTCCCGGGAACTTGTAAGAAATGCAGATTCCCAGCAAGAGTTCCAAATGGAAGGAACTGGTTCAAAGCCCTGCTTTTAAGACCAGGTACCCAGCAGCCCAAGAAGTAACTACATATAAACACAGAAGAGGCCTGAAGAAATTAGGATGTGACATTTGGAGAAATATGATAACTTGTAGACACCAAAGTACTTCAACTTTTATCAAACTTTAAAATCAGTTTTATGGAATTTACAGTTATTAAACTTAATCCTTAATCTTTGGTGCGATACCCTTGTGAGTCATCAAACAAACTCATGTGGGAGTTTTTGAGAGAAGAAAACAAAAGTGAGAGTAGATTGATGATCACTAAAATACCCTGGAATCTAGGAGTACACATAGTGAAGGGCATCCAGGCACGGGTAGGTATTGATCGAAAGAGCTAGGCCTTGCTGAAGGTAATAGATACCTGCAGCGTGTTCTGTGAAAACAGAGCCCTGAAGACAAAGTGTGTATCTGTCCCACATTAACTAAGCGTGTGAATTGTTCACGTACTGGATTGGGCAAGGGGGAAAGGGGAGATGTGAAAAAGGAAGGAGAGAGGGAAGGAAGGAAGGAAGAAGGAGGGAGGGAAGGAAGGAAGGGAGGAAGGAAGCAATGTCTTTTAACTCCTGACATAGGGCCTAGAAGGAAAGGAGAATGCAGTATCTTTTAACTCCTGACATAGAGCCTATTTAGGAGAAGAAAGGAGCTGGTGCTTGATGAAGTCTTCTAAGAACATAACACAAAAGTTTGAAATTTTATTGCCCACTCAGTGGCAGCATGTTTAGGTGTGCACGGAGATAGGTTGACTAACCCTCACTTGTGGATTCCCAAGTTTAACTGCCTATAAGAAAGTTAGAACTTGAGCAGTTAATTTAAAGAAATGAAGGAAAGAAGTGGTGGAGGAAGAAAGTGTAAATGGCACTGAATATGGAACATCCCCGCTTATCTTATTGAAAAATAAATTGTATGGATAAGTTTTCAATTTGTTTTAAAAGGGTTCAATTTAGTAATAACTTTATAAGGCACTAAGACCATTGATGGAAGCCCTGGTGGCTTAGTGGTTAAGTGCCACAGCTGCTAACCAAAAGGTCAGCAGTTTGAATCCGCCAGGCCCTCCTTGGAAACTCTATGGGGCAGTTCTACTCTGTCCTATAGGGTCACTATGAGTCGGAATCGACTCGACGGCAGCGGGTTAAGACCATTGAGGAAACCCCGGTGGCATAGTGGTTAAGTGCTAGACTGCTAACCAAAAGGTTGGCTGTTCAAATCCACCAGGCGCTCCTTAGAAACTCTGTGGGGCAGTTCTGCTCTGTCCTACAGCGTTACTATGAGTCAGCATTGACTTGATGGCAACAGGTTTTTCAAGACCATTGAAACAGCAAAGCTACCAGTAATTATAATCCTCGGATTC
>NC_064824.1:40695607-40698107 GCF_024166365.1 Elephas maximus indicus | reverse complement strand
TTATGGATTCCTTTTTATTAAAATAGGGCATATGGCCCTTTAGCTACAAAACTTTGCTGATTCTTTAGCTAAAATATTCCTAAACATATTGAAATGCCATATTTCTTCCATTTAAGATAATTCTTTCTCTTAAGATTTATTTTTAAACTATATTCTTAAAAAAAAAAAATTCTTTAAAGGACCTTCTTAATTCTCGTTTAAATGATCCACTTTTTTGAAACTACAATGCTTATTTCCCTGTTCCCATTAGCCTGTCTATTTTTCCCCAAGGATCCAAGTTTGAATAAAATATAAGCCACGAAAAATGTCTACATTGATAAAACATTGCATTAACGTTTTAGAAAGTTTCCTGTGTAAACTAAATAAAAATGAAAACTGATGAAATTTTACTATTTGAAAAGTCCAATCAAAATGGTATGAAATGCATGAGAATTTGGCCAATATTTAGGGTCCAACTATATTCCAATATTCTAAAATGTTTTCCTATGCCGTTCAATGTGTATGTCCTAGAAAGACAAATGTAGATTAAAACAACACAAAACAAAAAAACTTAAACTGATGTGAGTGGTGGAAGTTGAAAAATAGCTACTAGGAAAAATATACCATAAGTATATTTCTATTAAAATATGCATACTTTTTAAAAGAAGGTATTTCAAAAATATTAAATTAGGTATCCCAGTGGGTAGATTATTTTGCAGAAATTTTTTTTTTTTTGAAAAATGAAGGAAGGGTGATTTCTCATTCTTACAAATCTTAATATCTGTGTTCCTTGATTTGAAAATGAATGAAGCAGACATAGTGACCATAGCTTTTTCCCCCTGCTTTTTTTTAGTAAGTTAAAATACGTAAATCATATCCATGAATTTATTATATAGAGTCAGGGTAGTTCTCACACTCTAGAACTAATTTTTAAAAGGTAATTTAATGAAATATTTTGATATTGCTTGTTTTGAAATTTTCCTGCACTAAAAGGGCATATCCAGGTATACAACTGTCTGCCCTCTTTGGGCTGGATACCAAAGTGATTTATAAAATGATCGTATGATTTTCCAGCGTAATAAAATAAAGGCCAATCTGGATCAAGCTTTGCCGTCAGTATCTGAGTCCCCATGTTCATGGCTTCACCTCCATCAGAGACATCCATTTAACTTAGGTAGTTGTTCTCTCATCAGGGAAGATTTTCAACTTTTGAGAATTGGCCTTTATCTGCCCTAAACCTCTAACATTTCTACTCTATCTCAGTGAAACGGAGGTACTGTTCCTTCTGTCCTGGGCTTCTGATAAGTGTTTGCAGATTACATAAACTTTTGAATAATAACTTTCAGCAAGGCAGGAGTCTTAAACATCTTAGTATCGTTTTGTGCAGTTTATTCTGCTCCGTAAGATAATGTGTTATCAATACCTCGTAAGATAACTTTGGCCAGAGAATCAGTAAAATTCATAGTTGCTTTCAGACTGCTCGCCTTTTGAGGGTGTGGGTCATAGATCATACAGCTGTCAGCCAATAGATAATCTTGATGACTAAAATGAAGCTACCAGAGAAAAAAGTGCCTTACATCTAAAACAGTTAGGAAGGACTTAGTATACTAATTATATCCTGAAGAATTCGGGAGTAAAGGGATTTTTAGGTTTATTTATTTACAGGAAAAGAATGGCATCTTCATCTGTTGGAGGAGTTTTCCTCAGTACCTCAGGAAGTGAAAATTTACTTTTTCTGTTTTTGGAAAATGAATGCTAGCGTGATTGTTTAATTTGGGTAACCTCTAAATTGAGGTAAAAGGAAGAAGAAGCATATTCTTTGGCTTCTCTTTCCAATGAAGGAGGCAAGTCCATAGAAATTACTGAACCAAACTGGAAGTCTAAAATGAAAGCCCTTTGGTGACTAAGATGAACTCAGCAGGGCACTGTGACTATCGGACTTTTGCCACATCCAGTGCTTAGGCCACCAAGTGGTCAGGGTCAGAAAATTCTACTACCTGAAAATGAAGACAGCAAAAAGGGGGAGTTGGGGCCTGGGAGGAAACAGTTCAAGCATGTTAGGAAGGCTCCAGGTCTTCTCTCTCTCCTCTCTCATTGAAGAATGGAATTAAAGGAAAAAAAATGGAGGAGAGGGAAAAGTGGTCAAAGAACTAGCCTAAGAGCAAGCCTGCAGATAAGAGCTGTGGTGTCCAAACAGAGCTGTGGTGGTAACAACCAGATTGTTCCAAGCATGGATCACTCTGCTCTTACCCTACTTGCACAGACTTGCTCCTGGGCTGTTTTTTGTTTTTGTTTTTTTTACATGCTATTTGAGTGTCAGTAAAAGGGAAAAGCTGGGTGCTATCTGCTACAGGAAGACTTACCTATATGCCATATCATCTAACCCCAGTTATTTAAACATTCTGAAGGTTATTTATGACATCAATTCATCCATTTTTCTTTTTCTTACCTCTGAATCCTAACATTATTCTCTCAAGTTCATTGACCTTGATTGTAATTTTTACCACCAACATAAGCTGTA
>NC_064824.1:40638107-40693107 GCF_024166365.1 Elephas maximus indicus | reverse complement strand
GGCCTGTTGGACTGACAGATATTTAAAAGCAATTATTTTTATGGCTAGGCCAGAACTGCAGTCTTCTTTTTCATGGAAACATGGAAAGTCTTTTGCAGGAAAAATATTTCCCTAAGAGACAAGCTGTTGCACTTCAGAAGAAGGTACGAGTTCGTGCTAAGGTTTTTTGGGGGGACCATGGTTTAATTTCATGGGACTACAATAGCCAAAAGTGAATTTCAGTTAGTATCAATATCTTAGAAAAATGTGAAGTTTAGGGGTGGTGCAACTGTAAAACAATCAGAGAAATTTGTTATAATTTTCCTATTTCATGTTTATTTTTTACAAAACATTCCAACGTCGCCTGGCAGTTACTGACTTTACACCTTTTATGGGCTTCTAAGGTTGTGTAACCTTTTTAGAGGAAGGTGATAGACACAATATCTATTTACACAAGGACACATTTCCCCTTTCTTTATATTCAGTTTATTCAAGGTTTTGTTTCCAAGGTCTTATTACTGTAAAACTTAAAGCTAGACAAGGTCTGCCCTGATGTCAGATAAAAATACCAAAACAATTTTGATGGCTCAGAAGCTTATTATTTCATACTTCCAGGTCCTAAATAAATTACAGTTATTTTCACATTCCTCTTGAATATCCTTTAGGGATGATAATAAGCATATATTTCTGTATAACCTTTGAATACTTTATGATGATTGATAAAAAGTAAGTTGTTTGAATGATCCTGGATCCCAATAATCAGACAGGGTCTCCTAAAATTTTCTTTTTTCTTGTGACATATTGTTGGGAGACATACATTCATTGATGTATTTAATAAATCATTATCAAATTGTTGGCAAATACATGTACAATGTACATAAAAATATTTACATATAACAGTTGTTTTGGGGTCTTCCTCCAGCCTGCCATCACACTAGGCTTACTGATGAAGGTGCTGTTAGGCTTTTTTAGCCATCATAGGGAACTATTGACTTGCATTCTGGAGCACAGATTAGCTAAGTATTATATCCTTATAATGTAAGCATATTACAGATGTAGGCAGAAAATGAAGCTGAGAAAATTTTGAAAGGAGATAAAAATTACAAGTAAAGAAAGTCACTAAAATGAAAGGAGAGGTGAGGAGCATTTGTGTGAAACATCAGTACAGTGACTAGTTTCCTTTGGAAGGAGTTAAGTAAGGTAATCAAAACCATTATGAGTCCTAGATATACAGGAAAAAACTGAATATGTTTACTTTGGTAAAAAAATAAACAGATGTTAAGTCTTTGGGTAAGCACAAATTTCACTTAGAACATTGTGACCTGACCTAGAAATATGATGTCTTCTTTAAAGATAACTGAACATACTTTTATGAATTCTCTGACCAATATCTGCTTTTTATGATGGTTTGGGGAAGGGAGGATGCTGACTTTTATTCTTATTTGCCATTCTTTTCATATTTCCTGTGTTAAGGAAAAGGTTTGGAGGGAAAATTACATAACTAATGTGACTCTTACCTGCATGGGGGAGCTTATCCAGGACCTCAACGGATTTATAGAAATTTAAACTTTTTTTGTCGCTACCATGCTGAAGCTGGAAAGCCTCCCCCAGGCATAAGGCAAGCTGCTACCATTTCCAGAGGGGCTGAATGTCTGCCATCTCCCCAAGATGCTCCTATAACTAGGAAGTTGGAGGAGGGTCAGAACTGGCTCCTCCCCACTAGAGCCATGGCTTTGCAGAAATTCCTCGCCCATTTCATTTCATATGCATATTTTTTACCTAGCTAATCTGAATGGAAACATTTTTATCCCTATACTCAAAACTGCTCTTGTTTTATCAGCTGACATTTTACAACTCATTAATTTATAATGTAGGTTTAATGCCTTTGAATGTTCCTGGGATAAAAAATTAAAGGGACCAAGCTAGTGTGTATAAAGGCAGACAGGAGTATGTTAATAACATCTCTTTTATAACAATGCTTTGTACCTCCTAGCACGTTCCATTGGAATATTTCAAACTTACATGGTCCCTTCTTACTGATTTATCTTGCATCCGCAAGTGATAGATAATTATTCCCATTTTTACACAAAGAAATTAAGGCTTATGGATTTTAGTGACACATTCAAATTCAGAAGACAATCTCTTTGAATTTGTCTTTACCTCGCTTTATCATCAGTTAAAAAAAAAACTTACCATCGAGTCAATTCCGACTCATATAGGACAGAGTAGAACTGCCTCCATAGGATTTCCAAAGAGTGGCTGGTGGATTTGAACTGCCAAAGTTTTTGTTAGCAGCTGTAGCTCTTAACCACTTTGCCATCAGGGCTCTATGACCATCAGTAGGGCCCCACTATTAAATGAGAATCTGAACCTTGAATTTAGTCCTGTAATCTTTGCCCACCCAAGTGCAGAGGCAATAAGTTGGCTGTGAGCAAGGAAGAGTGTCAATGATAAAGCTTCCCTGGAAAACTAAGAGTCATTGGATGAAAATTCTTGAAAAAGAGCCACATCCTGTGCTCAGTAGCACAGTACCTGGAAAGCAAACCTTCAGGTAGGGGTTCTGGGGGAAGAATAAAGGATTCAGGTGAAAAGTCTTAGGAAACCCCCCCATACCACCACCACCCAACACTTACCACACATTCTAAGAGAGCAACCCAACTATACCTTTAATCCACTGGTTCAAACATAAATGATCTCCAAGCATATAAGCAAAGGAAATGTAGGAAACCAAGTGACTCATAAAATTCCAAATGACTTCTTTTAAACTTGAAGTCACATTATCAGAACAGATACTTTTTAAATGAGGTTACATGTCTGTATCATCACCTATTAGCTAAAAGATTAAATGTGCCCTCTCTTCTACATGAAACCAAAACCAAAAACAAAAAAACCATACCCACTGCTGTGGAGTTGATTCTGACTCATAGCAACCCTATAGGACAGAACAGAACAGCCCCATAGGATTTCCAAGGAGCAGCTCACGGATTTGAACTGCTGACCTTTTGGTCAGCAGCTGAGCTCTTAACCACTGCACCAAGGTCTCCATCTACATGAGGATTCTGCAGATCAATTTTTAAACAAAGGACCAAAATAACACCAAAATCGTGACTGGCACATATTCCTATCTTCTGCTTTTACTTCTAGCTACCACACATCATAGCATCTGACAAAAGAAGACACTGGGAGAATGGTCCCATCTTTATTATCATTATTTCAGTGGTTATGACAGTTACATCACCTTGCATTTCCATACTAGTTTTTTAGACTTCACAAAGTGCCATCATACATACAATTTCATATGCTCCTTGTAGCAATCTTATATACAGGGGGCCCATTATAATTCCACTGGCACTATTATTTCTACCTATTTGTACCAAAATTCCTTGGATGATAGGCTGAGGTCACAACTGGTCACATGTTGGTGTTGGGACAAGAAGACAGGCCTTTAAACTCGCAATTCCACGAACTGCCTCTTTATTTCAGTGTTTTCCAAACTATTGTAGGAAACATGGGTGTATTGTTAGAATCTGGTAGTTGATCAAATTGGTAGGCTTCTATAACTCAAATTAAATAGACCCATGAAAGTAATAATCATCAAAACAATTAAAAGTAAGCAACAGTCTCCATTTTGCTGCCTGAAAATCCTAAAACGTCCCAGGGTTTTCGATTCCCTGACTCTGATCATGTGGCGTTTAAACTGAGATGGCACTCTTCATTGGGAATCTGTATTATTATGTATCATTTGTGTGTATGACAGTTGTATGCTCAAAGGTGTACTTTATGGCTCTGGTTTTGCCCACCAACTGGCTGTACAGCCTTAGATAAGTCATTTGACCTCACTGGGCCTTTATTACCTCATTTGTAACATGCCAAGGGTGGACTTACAGTGTCCCTCTGACTCTACAATTCTCTAATTCTCTCTCTCCAAGTAGATTGTGAGCTGCTTGAGGTGAGAATATCACACCCTTGTATCTGCTCGACTTACCATATTGTAGGTGTTTAATAAATTTTTGATGATGGCACTAAAAGACTTATTGGCGCACTTAACTTGAGTGGAGTTATAGGAAATCATTATTGACTTATTAACAATGAACTATCTATAATCTGCATATGCAATTTTCCTTTATATCAGTAACACTTCTGGTGAAGATGAAGTATTGCCCCTTAACGTCAGTTCTTTTGTGTGTTAATATATTAGCTACTGATGTCGTATTTGTACGGTAACTGACATAATAATGTAGAGAAAGCATATAAGTATGAAAAGGGGTTAGTTAGGTAACATTGTATAGGGCATCTTCAAAACAACGGTTCTGGTATTTCAAATGTCAAGCTAATTATTAAAAAAAAATTATTAGCAATGTTTAAATGCTATGGTAGGCCATTTTTGCAAAAGCTGAAATTTTCCAGCAGGTATGGATGGGCATTATAAAAATGTCACATTTTGCCACTGTTCCATTACATATCACTAGCATACAAGAATCTGAAAATGAAGTTATATCTATAGGCAATAAAGAGAAACCATTATTTGTTTTGCATAGGATTTTAAAATTAATTGGTAGACAGATACAATTTAGAGTATTGTTTACTTGGGAGAAAGAATAGGGACGGTTTAATAGAATGCAATCTGGTGAAGTGAAAATAATGCTTATTATAGATAAACTATGAGGCCTTGTAAATATAGGTTTTTAGTAATGCGTATTCAGATATATCTTCCCAGGCCCATTTGCTATAAAGCAAATTTAAGTATCAGCTTTATACCCTTTGGTAACCCCATATTACACATACAGTTTTAGAGAAAATGAAACTTTAATATGATTCCACATAAAATGGTGAGCCATGCCAATAATTCATATGCACTTCATATGCAAATAGTTTTATCTTATCCATCAATTATCATGTAAACATGGTATCACATGGCAAATTTCCCTGTAATACAGTGCAGTACCTGTATATAATTATGGGTACATTTTGCCAATGCAACTGTTAGACAGAATTGTAATTAATTCCTCTGAAGATGACTGTGAGAGTTTTGGATACTGATGCTGTTTTTGTACATTTATTACTGCTCTTTAGTTGGCTTTTTGCTGTGCCTCAGAGACAGATGTAAAATTAGTGTCTATTCTGAGCCAGCAAACAGTACATCTTTCCTCTTGTTTATTGAATTGCAGAAAGGAATTCTTTGGGCTCCCACTTCTTTGTGGTTTTGAAGTAACCGTCTGTTTTTGTGCGGCCACGTAGCTCCAATACACGTATAAAATTTTGTTGAGACTCACGCAAGGAACAGCTTATTTGACCTAATGTAAGGATTTAATGGAGCTTTGCTACGCTATATAGGAGGTTCTACTCTTTTGGATGTCGAATAAAAAATATGTACCACAAGTTCAAAACTAGACGCTGGCCTAATATATTCTCCCCAACGACCCTCATTTAAAACCAGTATACGTTGGTTATTATACAAAATTGAATCTCTTCTTTGCAGAGACAAAGCTATGCTATTAAGATCTCTTATGCCAATGGTGATGATGGTGGGCAAAGGATCAAAACGGGAACAAATGGGAAAATCAGCTTTTTTTTTAATTTCATAATGTAAATGGGGTTAGACCCATCATTTATTGACCATTCTGTGGTAGGCATATTTTGTGGCAAAAATTTCCCCAGTACTCACAATAGGCAAATCCACTGATAGACTTGACAGAAAATTTTAACCAAAAATCCTGAGCATTTAGAGCTGGGAAGATGGGATGGAGAACAGGAAATGCAATGTGCGTATTAGCGGGTTTAATTCTAATGGTCAAAAGGTCAACCAGAAAGAGCAGAATGAAATGATCTAGTCTGAATTCAGAGATAAGAATTAAGTTTGGTATGAATTGTTTTACCTGGCTTAAAAAAAAAAAAAAAAACAGGCCGTGAGACATCAGCATAATGGCTTATGGGAATCGATATCCTAGTTAACGCAGCTCTGGAAAAGATGGCGTACTGCTTCTGTAAGTGAACTTGACAGCGGTTATTTATTTAGTTTAAAAGTGTTTACTACTATTTGTGAGCGAGAACCCTAAAGGTTGGGAAGTATTGTTGGCCTGTGAAGGTGATGGATGCTGTACTCCTGACCCTATATGGTCAGACATGACTTCATTGCTTGTTTAGATTGTTCTGATATTTGGGACTCCTCAAGGGCTGTTCATAAATCATTTATCTCTCTCTCTCTTTTTTTTTTTTTTTCCACAAGAAAATATTTCAATTGTATTGCTGCAGGAGCACTCACGTGTCACACGGGATATTGTGGCCCATGCAGAAAAAGACCTTAAAAGGCATGGTTTTTTTCTAGGATAAAGGCCTTTTAATGCCTGTCCAGCCTTAGATAATTTTATTCACTCCTTCTGGACCTTTCTTTATTCCTCCTGGGCCCAGAGATCAGTTTTTAGGAGGTGGGTTGAAAGCTTCCCAGGCCTTAGGAGCTTTTGTTGTAGCACCCCCCCACCCCCACTCCCCCCCAAGCGTTCAGAAAATTTGTAAAGAATCTTCTGCTTGTTGCTAAGAAATGGTTAAATCTCAGTCACCACGAGAAAAAAAGAAGCACATTATTGATTGTACTAAGGTATATCTGGACCACACAGCTAGAGCAGAGATGTTAGAATATCTCTCTTTTTGTAGATCTGAGGGCATTACCCAGCCTGAACTTGCCTAAGCCCTTGTGGTCACACCTCTTGAAAAGGTTTTGTTTCCCCCGTCAATTGGTATTCAAACCAGGTCAGCCGATTCTGTTTGCCCGGCTCCGCTGCCGTTTTCATTTTAATTTGCACCTGTTGTGCAGTTGTTCGGAAGGCAAGTGCAGACCCGCGGATTATACAAAGATCATATTATGAGCAGATATGCGCGGTGTAATCTTTTTGTCCCCAGCCTCACATGACAAAAAAAATCTCTCTCTTTTTGTTCCTTTTTTACTCCCTGGGAACCTGTCAAAGCAAACAGATATGACTGACTAAAATTTGTAACTAGACATGTTTCCAGAATTCTCCAAAAGCATTATGAACCTGACACACAATCCTTTTCATTTTTTTTTTTCCCCTCCTTTTCTGCCACTTTTGTATAATCCAATAGCTGGCAAGAGCCACTTGAGATAGCTCAGTTGATAACTTAGCAGAGGATTGCTTTATTAGACACAGAGAAATCAAAATGAACCTGAAAATTGTTTGCGCTTTTTTTTTTTTTCCACGGGCTTTTTTTTTTTTCTTTCTCTCTCCCTCTTGTTCCCATGATGTCATGGTTCTAACTTGTTTTTTTGTGTGTGTTTCTGGAGAGTTGGGTTAACAGTTCTTGGCAATCCTGTGTGTGCGTAACGGCTGGTGTGTTTCTCTAGCTGAGCTAATGCCCCGTGTTTATTACTCTAATCTTTCTTGTCTGGTGGTAAAGTGGACAATTTATGTACTAGCATGTAGGCCGAGAGCCTGTGAGGGCTGACTAATTCAGAAACAGCCACCTTCAATTGAGTTCACAGACCTTATTTACAGGCTGTCTATTTTAAGAAAAGCTACTGAGCATTGCTGGGACTGAGGGCTGCAAAAGCAGCCTGCCGGTTCTTGTGAGTTATTTTAACATTTGTGTTGGTCTTGCCTGTGTCCTTTTGAAATCTTCTGTAATTATGGCACTATGAAGACATCTCAATAGTAGTATTAATGGCCCAGAAGATATGGCTTTTCCTCATTTTCTGCTTAAAAGATTGGGATATAAATGGCCTTAGCACATGACGGTTGACGTAGAAGCAACAGTGAACATTTCAGATTAAAGCAGGTTTGTGTATGTGTTTGTGTTTTGGGGTGAATAGCTGGACATTTTGTGTGTGTTTACTGTTTCTAGGAATAGAACAACCGTTAATTTAATAAAGTCATCTCATATTTCTACTGCAACACTGTAGAGTAAACACTTCATGTCACTAAGCTAATAACATTGTGAGTTGTAGATATATTTGATAAGTTTTTCTGGGCTATTGAAAGTGAATGTTGCAAAATGTGTCTTTACATATGCAACGTAGGCATGTTTTGAGTATATGTGCTTCTGTTGCTTTTTAAAGTTTCCTGTCTTTTTAGTAAAAAAAAAAAAAAAAAACAACTAAAGTCATGAAGAGCACACAGCTATAATTGAATAAGAATAAAAATGCTAAAACATGAAAGATATTAATTATGTTTTCCTGACATGGTTGAGTAATTAAGTTATGAAAATATTAATTATTTTCCATTTAACTAAACAATTAGGGGTGAGTGATATTTTTCAGCAGTGTTTAGAGCGTGTGTTTTGTGCTTTCTCTGCAGTGGTGAACTATGACAATGTAGTGGACACGGGTTCTGAAACAGATGAGGAGGACAAGCTGCACATTGCTGAGGATGACGGTATTGCTAACCCCCTGGACCAGGAGACAAGTCCAGCTAGCATGCCCAACCATGAGTCCTCCCCACACGTGAGCCAAGCTCTGTTGCCAAGAGAGGAAGAGGAAGATGAGATAAGGGAGGCGGGAGTGGAACATACCTGGCATAACAGCGACATTCTGCAAGCCTCTGTAGATGGTCCAGGTAAGTGTTGGAAACTCCTTGGCCTCTTCCTGTGCCATCTTAAACTAATCTCTGCTACCTAGTGGAACATCCATAATCAAATAATTAAAATATTTTTCCCCATCGCCCTTGCAGTATAGAGATACCAGAACTGTTGACAGATTTTGAAGGGATCGCAGTGTTATCACGTTGCAGCACTTACATCTTAGGAAGAGATCATATTTTGGTTTTCATGAAAGTTGAATATGAACTACATTTTAAACATAAGACATGAAGTATTTGCACCACATTTACAGTGTGCAGATTGTTTAACATGATCAAGATCTATGCTTTCGTGATGGAAAATGGCGGCAAACATAAAAACTCACAGCCGATACGTATTTTAAAGTTTTATGTGGAAATTATGTGGCATTTCAAACCAAATAACTGTCAGTTGAGTGCAGTTTCTGTGTCTGTCTGGCACCTCCTGTTGTAATTCAACCATCTAATCATTCCCTTTTTGTTAAGTGTGAATGTGATTTCACACTTTTACCTGGTCAGGTAGTTTTCTTATTATTTAACAGCTAAGTACTTGATAATGATTCCTGCTGTTTGGTGGGAATCTCAAGGGAAGTAAAAATGGTTCTAGGCCAACTATCATAAAATAAGGTAAACTCTGATGCCACTGAGCACGTGAAAATATCTTGGTCTAAAATTCACTTAAGAGGAAGCATCATTAAGGTATGAAATGACTAACCAAATAAAAGAGAATTAGTCTTACTCCCATAAACTTCCCCTGCTCATCTTTACTTAGAACGGTAGCCTGTAAAGTTAAAACAAAACAAAACAAAAAGACTTCTCTATTCACACCTTCATGTCTACTTAATCTCCATGCCCAGGACCCAATGCAAGTTATCATTACTTACCCCACCTGGTTTTTCCTCTTATAATACAAATAACAGTCGCATTTTTATAAATAGGTAAAGTGGGTGGAAAAGGAAATAAGTAAGCGGAGAGTCTACCTATATGCCATAGTGATGTCGCAGGCTATAAAACAGCGAACATAGGCAGGATGATTGTTTGGTATACTGGAAGGAGGATAATAAAAGCATTTCCACTACTCAAGAAAATTAAATGTGGAAAAAAAAAAGAGAAGAAAACAAGACTGATGGCAGTTTGAGTGTAGTGTATTTGTTTTTCGTTTCCCTAACACACTGTGCCAAGTTTTGTACTCTTTCTGTTTCCAATTTTGCTTTTGGTGAAGGTTTCTCGAATCTCAGCAATCCCACACATAAACATTTATCGTTATATCCATTAAGACTTAAGGTTTTAGATTTTCAACTATGAGGGAGAACTCAGCCAAAGATGCTTGAAAGATAAATACGTTTAATTAGGGGCAGAGGATGATCATTAAAGGAAGTCTGACTGCTGCAGAAGTCATTAACAATCTTAAATGAAATTTTTATTTTTATGATAGCCATTTACATGTATAATAAGAGCCAATGATTCTTGGGAGCAGTGTGACAGAAACAGAGTGTGGCGAGAACTCATGTAAGACATACTATTTAAATGAGCTGGTGTTAGCTATTCATATTTGTTAATGAACTAGATACGCAGGCTCTAAGAATGAATGTTCTGATGCTTTAAATTTTAATATCTAGAAATCAAGGGTAAGGACCAATTACTAGAATTTCCACCCTTAAAGGAATAATTAATAATGATATAACAAATGTACGGCTCCAAACTTCTAAAAAAAAAAAAAAGTTTAATTTGAAAAAAAAATTCAAATAAATAGTTGAAAAACAGCCAACACTGCCATGTCAAGCTGTAGTAGTTGGTGATTGTGGCAGCTCTTTGTGTTGGTCATGGATCATAATTCTAAATGTTTTAATATACAATAATCCATATGAATGCATTGCAGACACTGTTATCACCTGTAGTTAATGGGGCCTGGGATACAAATGAACAGGCTGCTCTTTGCTCTTACCTTTATGGTAAATAAACTAGCATTCTGGAATCACAATAATTAAATAAAATGTAAATCCCTAATCTCATTTGGCTATTTGGACCAAGAAAGTTACCCAGCTATTACCTGTCTAGCTCTAATGATTAGTCATGATTTATTGTTCTTTTCTTTTCTTTTTTTTTTTTTTTATTGTTCTAAAAGTGCTCTGATGTGGTGCCTTGATGTCTAATGAAAAGAAATTGGTCTTAAAAACTACTCATTGTTTATCCTGACTCGTAGATAACACATTTTTCTTCTGATAAAATATTTTTCTTATTTATTGTTCAAAACACACAATCTAGACAATAATTCTAATTCTGGTGCTGTTTTATTTAGTAGTGTTTTATCCCTGGTGCCTGACTGTCTACCACCCTACCTCAGCACATAGCTTTACCCTGAGATAAGCCCCCTCTCCTTTGCTCTTTCTCCCATGCTTGCTGTAGTTTGTCTGCAGGATGCAGGTTTTGAACTGAAGAGCACAGTGGTGTTCTTACTGTGCCTTTCCGGTTCCAGCACAATCAAAGTTTTGTGTTGGGAATTGTCCTTGACATTCTTTCGTCCCACAATGGGGTGGACACAGTGTGCTGGAAACCATGACATCATTATCATTGACACAGACTTAAATAAATCACCTGCATCTTGGCCTCTTTCTGCTTATTCAAGGATTCTTCATCTCAAGGAAGAAAGTGCTCTTTATTTTTACAAACCTTCATCCCAAGGGTGGCTGGAAAACGCAAACTTTTACAAGTGTTTGAAAAATAAATACACTATGTGGTTTTAGACACAGTGCGCTGAGTCAGTGGTGTCTTGGAAAATGTTTAAGGTTAGGCATGAGGCAAAAAGACAGCCAGGACTGTCTTAATTCAGAAGAGAGATTCCTGAATTACACATATTTGTGTCCTTCTGAACATTTATGTATAACTTAATGAAGAGGCATATACATAGGATTTCAGATAAGTCCCTGATAGAAGAAAGAGAAAAAGGTTGCTATTCAGTAAATGGAAGCAAAGTACATGGTAGGTAAAAGTGACACAGTCTCATCTGCTGTCTCTGAAAGATCCCAGCTATGCAATCTTTGGTACAAGAGGGTTATAGCTAACAGAATGCAATATAGACAAAGTGCCAATTATCCATTTGCATACCCAACATTTATTAATTTGGGAAGCAACCACCTCCTGTAACTTCTCTTTACTTTTTCATAAGAAAATGACAATGAGGAAGGAAGTACAGCAGAAATCTTGAACATTACCACTATTATGCAAAAGAAAAAAAACATGCTGTTCACTGTTTTCCCCTCAGTGACTCGATGTGCTCTCAGATGGAAAACTTATGATTCTTGTGACTCTTGGCTACCAGAAATCACATGAGATGAGTGAGGAAGAAAGACACAAAAGCTATATTTATACCTAATACAGAACTTCTCAGAAATACCTTCATTTAATTCCTTGCAGAGTCTGATAAAAATATCAGATGAGAGAGCCTTTCAACCGATCAATTATTACAATCCACAATACTATATTACTATATATTGAACATCTAAATGTTTTATGCATAATGTCTCTGTGAAAATATTCCTTAAACAAGGCAGAAGTCCAGGGCTGGGGATGAAATCAAAGTTATTGTACAGTTTAAACAAATAGCATTCAAATTATCTATTATGTGCAGTGGCCTTAAATTAGCATCTATTTATACCTGTGTGTTTTAACTTAAGAGCATCCATGATTTTTCGGCTCTGGTGCCATAGACAGATATGCTGCAAGATACTGCTTGCAAAACCCCAAATTAAAAAAAGAAATATTTTAATTTTGCTGTAACATTTGCTAGAAACTGTTCTTCTATCAATTATGACTAGAATGTGGTAAGCGAAGAACGCCAGGATAAATTTGGGAGCTCACAGAATCCTATTTATAATGTTTTTCTTGTTTTGAGTAAATTGTCACTGAGATATTCATCCTGAATCATATTTGGTTCTCATTAATATTGTTGTTTTAAAAATATGATATTGAAAAGTTCATGTTTCATTTACTTAATTGGAAGAATTTTAACTGTCAGCTGTGCTGCTCTGCATTCTCACGTACTGTGCAATTTGGTAGACATTCCAGAGTTCCCTTATTTTTCAAACTCTCTTATTTTAAACTATTGCGATAATTGAAAATGACCTTTTTATCATTTATTAATCTTCAGCTTCAAAATGTTAGATATTTTCATCTTCATTGGAACATCAAACTGTTCTATCTATGTATGTTTCCTCAGAAAATGACTATACTTACCTACTAGGGCATAAATGATAAAGAGGAACAGGTATTTAGGGCTGGTAGAGGAAGGAATAAGGAAGGTATGATTTGTAAACAGTGAACATTCATTTTCAGGACTTCTGGGATGTTTGTTATGTAAACTGAGTGTTCTAAATTTTGATATGTAGAATTAAGTTTAAAAAAAAATGCTTGCATAAATTAGAATAACCATAGCTACCCCAAAGTGGGGAGTGGGGGAAAGAAGCATGCAAATAAAATAAGAAATCCTGACTTGCAACTAGGCACACAGAATCACCAGGGGCACACCAGCTAGCGTGCCTCTTCATAAGCACAAATACTTAGTTGCTTTTGACTCTTATTGAAAAAATAATATCTTTCCCCCAGTTTGTCACTGGAACTGCCACCAGAAGAAAAGCCCTTCGTTTGCCCCAAATAAGCACCTCTGTTTTTCACAGCTTGCAGTAATGCTTAAAGTAAATAAGCTCTTGTGCAGCTAGCACTATTGGATTCATTCAACCGCCTGAACAAAGCTATTGTTTAGAGGTTTACAACAGGCCTTTTCTCTGTTTCCTTTAAAAGAATCTTCCTTGTTCCTGTGGTTGGCATGCTTAGTATATAGTAAGCCTTTCTACAGTTTTCAAATGCTAAAGCTAATTCTCCCCCACAGAAGAAATGAAGGAAGACTATGACACTATGGGGCCAGAAGCCACGATCCAGACCACAGTTAACAATGGTACAGGTAAGTTAAGTTTATCACCCTAAGATCGTGTTTGTCCTGTGTCATGTGCATTCGCTGCATCAGAGAGGGAAGCACTGCCCCATTCGTTTGTATCCCATGACTTAACAGTTAAGTCAGACTTCTGTTTCAAAACAGAATTCTCTATACTTTGATATTCTATTCATTAAATATATCTTTCATTCATATACCCCCCAATTTGTCACTGAAGTTCAAGAATACTGAGCTGTGAAAAAGAGATCCTTTCAGACCATGGGTTTGGCAAAAGTGTAGTAATCACTTTTAGTTTAAAGACTGCATAAACAATTTTAAAAAAAAACTAGAGTATGATATTCCTTTCCTAGTCACCACCTGGTATTGGTTACTGAGAATTCAAATGATATGGTGTAATAATAATAATAATAAAAATATGTTGTAAAATGTTTTTTCAGAAAGCAAATCAATGAACATTCCTCACACACACACACAAAAAAACCCTTATCATATTGGTTCCTTTTAATTCCTTCTGCACTTTTAATTCCTCGCATCTTACAGCTGAAAAGTTACAGTGGGAAAGTAGTTAAGTGACGTTCCTTTTTACTCTGTTACTGCTACAGAATGGAGTTTCAGGATAGTTGTGACATTCCATCTTCTTTCCCCAAAACTGAACGGCATCTTTTCACACATTTTCATGTCCCAGCTCAAACTTAGGTTGACTCACTCTGTTTATCTCTCTTTTCCTGGATGAGACTAATTATTTTTGGTGTTTCAAACAGTCCTCCACACTACCATTACAAATATTTGCATAACGCCCAGTATAAAATAATCTTCCAAAACAAAACCAAAAAAATCACATGACTCTTTCCACTCAACTCACCAAGGGGAAAAAAGTTGCAGTTTTCTGAAGTTTTAGAAGTGTAAATAATTCAGATGATATTCATATCACCTTTATGTTGATACACATCATACCAAACAGCTTATGCTGGGCTTCTATTCAGAATGCTTTTATGAATAGCTTACAAGGCATTAATTCATCTTCTTGGGGGTAAAATAAGAGAAATAACGAAAAACTATTGTAATTTTTCTTTCATTTTATAATGTCACTTAATTTAAGGTACAAAGATGAAACTGTACAGCATGGGGTTATAGAAAAGGTACAGATCTGGGAAAGAACAATCCTAATTTCTAGACAGCTTTGGCAGTTACAAGGTTGTGACCTTGGGCCAGTCAGTTACCCTCTTTGGAACTCAGTTTCCACAGCAAAATGAATTAATAAATTCAGAAATGAATAGAGTAGATTTGTTGTTGGCCAAGAATATTTCTAGCTTTAATATTTTATGTTGCGGAGATACTATCACCGTGTTAAAATTAGAAGTAACACCAAATAACTTTCTATAAAAGTATAATAATAAAAGGATACATGAATTAGATATTTCTAGAATGTCCCAACTCATATGGTTAGAAAGGGTTCTATGTTTCTTTTTTAAAAAAGTCAGATTTCAACTTCAAACAAATAAAATGATTTTTTATTACCTTTGTAAACATTTAAAGTGTCACAAAATTAAATTTATCCCACAAAGTGACAATTTACTAGCAATAAAGTAGGTCTAAAGTGAGATTAATAAAAATTATTCCCATTCAGAAGATTTAAAAATCAATTTTCAGGGTCTCCATTTCTCATACTACTTACTTTTCTTTGTAGCTTATGTCTATTCAATCAATCAGTAAATCAATATGTATTCACTGAGTGTGTTCTATATAGTTACTATGTGTGTATGTGGAAGATGAAATAGGAAGACTAAGTGCAACGGTTAAACACTCAGCTACTAACCAAAAGTTTGGCAGTTCGAACCCACCCAGTGGCTCCGTGGGAGAAAGACCTGGTCACTATTTAATTTGGAAGATTAGACTAACATGTATGAAAAAATAATGAACAGTGAATGAAAATATGTAACAACTATGAAAAAAAAAAAGGCAGGAACCATAATGCTTTGGAATTACGGAAGTGGGAGAGAACCTACAGAGTGGGTATTCAGATAAGGTTTTCTGAAGGACATCAGATTTAAACTGGGTAAATTTTCAATAGCCATAGAGGAATGAGGAAGGCTTTTCTAGCAGAAAAGGAGGGTACGAGCCAAGGCAAGAAAGAGTGCTATCTGTTCAAAGGATGGGGTACAAAAGGATTTGGCCAAAGCAGAGGGTCCTACAAGGGTATTCATGGGAAGTAAAACTGGACATTTAGTTAAGCGTTCAGGCTGCTAACCAAAAGATCGGCAGTTGTAATCCACCAGCTGCTCCTTGGAAAACCCATTAGGCAGTTCCACTCTGTCCTATAAGGTTGCTATGAGTCAGAATTGCCTCAACGGTAATGGGTTTTTAACGGTGGAGAATATAAAGCATCAAACAAAAGAGTTTGGGTCATGTTATACTACCATGATTTCTGTGGGCAAAGACTAAATTCTAAGAGACCAACTGGAAGTCATTGTGGTTAGCTAGGTGTAAAATGACAAAAAGCTTGACCTAGGGTGTTGACAGTGGTGGAATTACCAACATGACTTCTTAATAACCAATTGATTCTCTGGGTAACGCAGTCAACATGGCTTCAAGATTATATAGATGTATACACTATGGCAAAGGACCCCTGGCGGGACAACAGTTAAGCACTCAGCTTCCATCCAAAAGGTTGGCAGTTCATACTCACCCAGTGGCTCCATGGGAGAAGGACCTGGCAATCTGCTCCCATAAAGATTACAGCTAGAAGATCCTATGGGGCAGTTCTGCTCTGTCACATGGGGTTGCTATGAGTCAAAAATCAACTCCGTGGCACACAACTACAATAAAAGAATATGCAAGAAGGTCCCTAAGTGGCACAAATGGTTTGTGCTTGACTGCTAACTTAAAGGTTGGTGGAAGATACTGTGGGAGGAAAGGCTTGAGAATCTGCTTTTGTTAAGATTAGAGTCAAGAAAAGGAGCCCTGGTGGGGCACAGTGGTTAAGAGCTCAGCTGTTAACCAAAAGATCGGTAGTGTGAATCCACCAGCTGAACCTTGGAAACCCTATGGGACAGTTCCACTCTGTCCTATAGGGTTGCTATGAGTCGGAATCGACTCAATGAGAATGAGTTTGTTTTTTGTTTTTTGGTTTGTAGTCAAGAAAACCCCATGTAACAGTTCTACTCTTTAACATGTGGGGTCGCCATGAGTTGGAATCAACTCAATAGCAACTTAACAACAGAATATGGCGATACTTGCTATTTCTAGATACACGGAAGGATTCCATTTGAAGAGAAGACGTTGGGCTGACCTTCAGACATAAGGATTTCCATTTTAAGAGTTAGACAAATGGAATGTCCATTGAAAATGAGGTTTGAAACCCAAGAAGCCAAGGCTGGAGATAGTGATTTGAGAGTCATGTAAATATATACAGATGGTATTTAACATCGTAGAGCAATGAGATTTGCAATTGAGAAGGTGTTTATTGAAACAAGTAGAAAGTTGAGGCCAGGGCTCCAGGTGGAAAAACATCGAACTCACTGAAGGAAAGAAGATTGTAAGGAAAGAAAAAATAATTTAAACATCTAGAAGGCAAAGAAATTTTCAAAAAGGAGCGGTCAACTCAATAAAAAGCTTCAAATTACTACAACTGTAATAGAATGCTTAGCAAACGCATTGGATTTGGTTATTAGGAATTTATTGGTGGCCTTCGGTTTATAACTCTGCCCTTTTAGAGAATAAATGCATATCTCTTCCCAACCATAAGTTTGCTGCTTCTTACCCCAAGCCAAGAAATTCCCTTCTTAGAATTCTTAATTGTCCCTTATTACCTAAGGGACAAAATCCACATTCCTCAGTCCAGTATTAACTGCCATCCATTTTTGTCAGACCAAATCCCTTGATGATAAAAAAAAAAAAAAAAAATCACATTTATTTTAACCTCTGAATCTCTGCCCATTATCCCTCATACTGTAATCACATACCCCCTCCCTGCCAGTCCTCAAAGTCCTACCTACCCTTCTGTCCTTCCGGGCCAGCTCACATCCCATTGCCTTAATGTGGTCATTGCTGAACACCTCAACCCACATCAGTCTCATCCTTGCCTGAAATCCCACAGCCCTAAGGTGTTCACCACTAATTTTAGCATGTTGACATTGTTCCTTTTTACATTGTTATGTACCTATTTCACCTAGTTAGTTTCATGAGGACAAGAGATTGCTTCGGAGTAGATTATCATGGTATCTACTTCATAAAATCATTGAGGTGATTAAATAAATAATGAACATATTTACTTTAGTAAAAACCAAAACCAAACCCATTGCCATCAAGTCAATTCCGACTCATGGTGACCCTATAGGACAGAGCAGGACTGCCTCATAGGGTTTCCAAGGAGCAGCAGATGGATTTGAACTGCCGATCTTTCAGTTAGCAGCCTTAGCTGTTAAGAAAGGGACTATTCCCTGTTTGCCTCAATATGCCCGCTACAGCAGCAAACATACATGGTAGGCATTATGACTGGTAAAATGAATGAATAAACGAATGAATGAGTATTTGGTGGAGAACAAATGGACTCTAACAAAAGAAACCATGGTAGGGGAAACACTCCCTGTAAAGGAGACTCAGACCTATCTACAGAGATGGCAACCATGATTTAAGTCTGAAACCAACTTGTTAAAGGCAAAGAACAACAGCCTAGAGTGTCACTACTTTTTAATGTCAGGGTTAAATTAGCAGGACAGCAAAGTTGATTTATAACAGTATACATCATTGCAACCCCCGAGTTATATAAATAACTTCCCACATTGTATAATTACATGGATTTTAATGTTTAAAAACAAGAAAGAAAATTGTACGCTTTAGCTCATAAGATAAAGAAGGCCTTTTTTTTTTTTTTTTTACAAAGAATACCCTACATCTTCTGGATATTAATAGGATTCAAAATCAGAATGAAGTTACTATGTAGAGTTTTTAAGAGTGTGTGAAAAAAATTATTTTTCGAGAATATTAAAGAACTGGAAAAACTTAGAAGCATTTTAAACATGAGTTTGCCTACACACTAGTGGTAACAAGGATCTCTCTTAGGTGCATGGTGATCATTAGCTTTAATGCAGTTCCACGTGCATATCAGGACCCAGATAGGCCCCTGATGTTTTCCTCTTTGAATGTGTGAAAGTTATATTTACTCAGACAATCTCGTACTCTAGTTATAAAGGGCTATTAATAACCACCTGCAGCTTTGCCTTCTTTGCTGGGGGATAAAAAAAAAAAAAAAAATAGCAACTTGCATCTAGAAACTGGGCAAAGCCAATTTAGATCTCAGTTTTTAATCTTACATTTTTTTTTTTTTTTTTTTTTACATAAGGCAGGAAAATTATTGTCCTAGGACAAACTATGTAAACTCTTAGTCATTAAACGTGACTCCAGTATTTTAAGAATAATATATAAATGCTTTTACACATGAGAGACAAATGGTATCTTGGATTACTCTAGGTTCAAGAGCCAAATAAACATATATTTGAATTTTATCTGTGCCAATTACTAGTTACGTAAACTTGAGTTTATAATTGATAAGCCTTCATTTCTAAACCAGGAAAGTGGAAATAATGATTGCCTATGCACAAGGTCTCATTGTAGGGATGAAATGACATGTCATTTTTGAAGTACTTAGTAGTACAATGCCTAACATGTACTAGAAGCATCCTGGTTTTTTGTTTGGTTGGTTGTTTTTATTTTATTTTCATCTGCAAGTAAGCTTGATACTACTTTTATTCATTAAGAAATAAATGCATTCTGAACTGCTGCCTCCCTTCACATAGGTTCCTCATTAACGTCTTCTCTAGAAAACAAAAATACAATATTTAACACGTTTGTAATGGAAGGACTAACAGTCAGTTTTGAGAGTGTTTGCCAGTTAGATTGTCTTGATATCAAGAAAAACTTGAAGGATGAGTTTATTCTCACTTATATAGTGATGGATTTGAGGTTAAAATGTGAAGGTTAAGAAGTAGTTTCATTTTCTATTTCATCTTTATTTGGCATCCTTTTGTAATTGTAGAAGAGGAGGATTTAGTAATATTTGTAAAGTGTGTGTATAATGATAAAAAGTGGCGAAGATTTTTCCTTTATTTGATCACTGACCAGCATCTGGAATCGTATCTTTTTTTCTTCCTGCCCTGAATAACAATCAGATAAGCAACGAATAAAA
This sequence comes from Elephas maximus indicus, assembly GCF_024166365.1. Classification (NCBI taxonomy): domain Eukaryota; kingdom Metazoa; phylum Chordata; class Mammalia; order Proboscidea; family Elephantidae; genus Elephas; species Elephas maximus. Next base: position 40,673,432 of record NC_064824.1, on the reverse strand, counting down.
CATTTGTCACTTGTTAACAACCACTAAGGTACCTGCATTTATTCTTTCAATCAGAGTATTCCTTCTGTGCAGAATCTGAACCAAAGCTTGAGAAAAAGACACTCCAGGAAAATACAAAATGTAGTTCTTGCCCTTAAGGACCTTAAATCTAAAATGGTGCTGATAGGAAAAACAAAAATCATAATGACAGGAAGGTACAATTTACAAATTAATATCTATAGCCTCATTAACTATTAAAATCAATAGTCATTTATTGAGACCCTACTCAGTATAAGACATTTTGTTAGACAGGAAGATATAATGAGCAAAGAATAGTCTCGGTCATTAAGGACTTATATTCAATAGGGTGAATTTAAAAGTGATAAAGAAATACATGTAAAATATTTTGCACAATTTTAGGGCATAATAAATGCTATATTGTTGCTAGATGTTGTTGTTATTATTACTGTTATTATTATCTATAATAACATGGATTAAGATGTTTTGTTTGCAATGCAACATGCTTTGTAGATTCAAATGAAGTGTCTGATATTGCAGAGGGCGTCTGACAGAGTGTAAGGTCAAAAGACTGGAGATGGGAAAATAGAGAGATGATGCCATGAGGATACTACAAGTTTGAGGAGAGGTTTTCTTCAGGACAAAGTCTTGTTGAACACGCCGGTATATAAAAGAGAGAAAGACTGAAAATTTAGAAGGAGAATGGCGAAAGATGCAGAAGAGTTGTAAGTGGATAGCTTTAGGTGGTAGCCTTGGCAGCGGACAGGGACACATTTTAGGGATAAAATCCAAAGAAGGAAGACTGATGGTAGACAGACTTTGATTGAATTTAAGTTCACATCACCTTGGTTGCACTCTGAAGCAAGTAGGAAGAGAGATCAGCATTATCTTTGGTTAACAGTAAGGGGATGGAAGTAGGATTAGACTTGAGTGGAGATTTGGAGTAATCGTATGGGGAATCAGTTATAATCATTAAAAAAATTCCTCTTCTGATATGATAGTCTGAAACAAGCCTATACAATTATTTAAGCTTCTTTAGACACTCCGGTACTCCAGGAGCAGAGAAATTGGACTGGGCTTTAGTCTGGCAAGGTAAGAATGATGTAAGAATAAGGGGCAAAGATGGAAGTGATTTCAAGTCCCAAACTCAGCCAAGAGTGGGGTAAAACAAGAACAGATGAAATGGTCTGGAAGACTTGTCAGGGCCTGGTGATCAAAATGAAGTGTGTATGTCAGGGGAACAAGGGACTTAATGGTGGGGAAAGACAGAAGATGGAAAATCAGAGAGAGAAATTTCCAAGTTCTGGTTCTTAGAGATGGAATTGTCCCTGGTTTAGTCCAGTTCCAAGGTGTGGCCATCATGTTGTCCGACTAGAGACAGTCAATACACTGTGAGGCCAGGATTCTGTATGAACTTTTCTTTCGAATGATGGTGTTTCCCAAAATAATAGCAATGGCAGCCTGGGGGAAATGCAATCCTGGAATTTATTCTTGAGCTATATAGGTAGTGTCCTGAAACATGATGATGAAAATGAATGACTTAGACTTCAAAAACTTGCTGTTGCAGATCGAAGACTCTTTGAGGGTTGAGATTACTTTGCTCTTCTCCATGCTCCCTCTCAGTAGGTGCAGTGGTTTATAAAGCATTGATGGTTGATAAACAGGTTGTTTGTTGAATCAGTGAATCAACAGATAAATGAGTGAATTAATGAAACAGAAACAGGTTTGGAAACAGTAGTGTGGAATTTAAGAGTACGTTGACATCCTCCTTTCTCTGTGCGTCAAGACAAACGAAAGCAGGAACAGGCTCTGCTGGAAAGGCCTGTGAGGGATGGGCTGTCATCAAGGACTGACACAGTTTCATCTACTCTGAAGAAGTGGAATGCCTGTCAGAGGATCTCACTAAGCACGTGGGGGGAAAAACAAGTAATATGTGAAATGGGAAAGCAAAGTGAACCGTGAATACTGTAAAGTCCTTTTGTTCTCTAGTCCTAAACTAAGCTTGAGACATTTTAATATAATAAATTATAATATCTAATAAATTAATAGTTAATAAAAATTCATCTTTCCAAGGTGCTTCAGAAAGTTATTCTGTGTTGAGCGCCTTTGAAACTTGATGAAAAATTAGTACACTCCAAACTAGGAAAATACTACCTTTAGATTTTTAAACGGAAATTATAAAAAATCTTGAGCAGAGAATTTGAAAAAATTGTATGATGTTTTCCTCTTTTCCCCTATAGATCCAGTTCCAGATCACTGAGTAAACAAATGAATAGGACATAGGAACACAAAAAAATGTTAAGAGTTTAATATTTTTTATGCATACATATGTGTGTGTGTGTGTGTATTAAAGGGGGCATTTTAATTGTCTTCCCCCATACTAAGTTTATGGTATAATAATGTGGGTTATTGAGAATTTCTTACAGTGTCCTCGTGATCTTTTCAGCATCTAGGGCCTGCTCAAATCAAACCAGTTCAAAAAGAAACAGGACAATTGTTGAGTCAACCCTGACTCATGGCAACCCCATATGTGTCAGAGTAGACCTGGGCTCCAAAAAGTTTTCAATGGCTGATTTTTTGGAAGTAGATTGTCAGACTTTTCTTCTGAGGTACTTCTGGGTGGACTTGAACCTCCAACCTTTCAGTTAGCAGCTAAGCATGTTAATCGTTTGCACCACCCAGGGACTCCATCAGATCAGTTAGGCGTGATAAAAAACTGTAATTTTCAGAAAGATGGGTCTTTCTTTTCTCTCTGTCATACACAGCCATGCACGCACGCACGCATGCACACACACACATATTGAGTCATTGTGACATAGTGGAAAGAGCAATCGGTTAAGAGTCAGGATATATGAATTCTGCATCTAGCTCTTCCAGACATTTGTTGTGTAACTTTGTGTGAATCATTAACCTCACCGTGTCTTAGTTGTAAAAAAAAAATCTGTAAAATTAGACTAGAAAATTCAGCTAGAAAAAAATAGTTTTCAGACTGCGCTTCATCCTACCCTTTCTCCTAATGAAATTTTACTGGGAAGCATGTACAAAGAAAACAAAAGGCGTGAGCCACTCTAGTTGGAGTGGGAGGCTCTCAAGGCCCTGCTTCATGATGTTATACCCAGGGCCAGCTTCATGGGCGTGTGATCAACGCAATTGCACAGGTCCTGCGCTCAGAAAGAACTCAAACTTTGTTTAATGCTAGCCTGTCACCATCTTGAAATTATCAACAGTTTTTGCACGGGGCCCCACAAATTATGTCCTGATTGTACCTCACAAAATGCATTAGGATAGGAGCAGAGTATAAGCCAGGAAAGGAAGGGGGGAGATTAGGGGTTCACCACCTGAAGCAACAAATGAAAACGCCAATTCTGTTCAGGTTTTTACCATCCTTTCTGGGATGTCTCCAGAGCAGTTGATTCCCAAGTTCAAATCTAGACCTAGATGGAAAATCTTGCTTGGGCAAGAAACACCATGGTGCAAGTTATAACTCTCCTAACTTGGTGATATTAATGATAAGGTTAGCAGGCTAGCAAGCAATTAAATCTCTTTAATCGTAAATTCTGTGCATTATATCATTAGCATAGAAAAGTGGGGAAAAGAGTAAGAAAATTTTTTGTACCTGTATTATCCTCATAGTTTAATGACTTCCAGTTCCTTTTATTACTTACATGGAGTTTAAATTAAAACTTTTAAATTAGCCAGCTTTCTTATCTGAGTAACAGAAGCCACACAAGTTTGATCATGAAGCATTTCCCAGCACGAGTGGAGCGGATGTATGGTGTTAATCAATTGTACAAGATCAGTTTACCAGATAATTCAATTTGTACTTAAATACTTAACAAGGAGAGAGTCGAACTATTATAGAGCCTGTCATTTTCTTCTTGTTTATCATATCTATAGGAGCACAGGTGGTGCAGTGTTTAAACCGCTCAGCTGCTAACCAAGAGGTTGGCGATTTGTGCCCACCAGCCGCTCCGCGAGGGAAAGATATAGCAGTCTGCTTCCATAAAGATTGCAGCCTTGGAAACTCTGTAGGACAGTTCTACCCTGTCCAGTAGGGTCACTATGAGTCGGAATCAACTTGATGGCAATGGGTTTGGTTTTGGGTTTTATCATACCCGTCCCCCTTTTATATGTCATAAGAATTTGGTCATCCAGCCAGAGACCTTTGTCAGGCAAATCACCATTTTTTAAGTAATTCCATACAATGAGGTTTTAAAAAAAATAGAGTAGAGAAAAAAGAGAGGCTCTGAGCAGAGGAAAACAGAAGTAGCACTTGGCAGGTTAGACGGGAGGGTCGTTTTTAGACTGTAATCAGCGTCCACCAAGAAGAGCCTGTCACTTCCTGGCTAATGAGTGCTGTGGTTTTATTAGCTGTGTTTGTGATTAGGAGCAGCTATCTCCACTTCACAGCAAGAGTTCCCACAAGAAATCACTGAAATCCCAAGCTTCTTGAGTGTCTTCTTCATTCATTCAGCATACGTTTATTGACCACTGTTTTCTGTGTGATGTTGCCTGTGGCTTCAAGGCACCTCAAAAATATTTTTTCTTAATCTGTGTATATGCTGCTTTGAGTTTTTAATTGAAAAGAACACAGATAAAACTCTCTAGGCCTGGGCAGTGAATAAAAAGAAAATAGATTGGGAAAATTAATCAATTTAAATGATAGAATTCTGGAAATTTGAGAATACCCCAGAAAGCATCTACTGGCTCATTTTACAGATAAGGCAATTGAGATTCAGAAATGTAAAATAGCTGAGCCAAAATTAAGAGTCCAAACCAAAATCCATGGCCAACGAGTCAATTCTAACTCGTAGCAACCCTATGGTGCTATGTACCTATGGTTACTCATAGCGACTGAGTAGCCTTGCCCCATAGGATTTCCAAGGCTGTACGTCTTTACGGAAGCAGACTGCTACATCTTTCTCCCAAGGAGCAGCTGGTGGGTTTGAACCACCAACTTTTTGGTTAGCAGTCAAGTGCTTTAACCACTGTGCCACCAGGGCTCCTTGTGAGGGGTTGGGGATTCTGCTGGTATGTGCTGTGTATGGTGACTTTGTTTTGTGATTTTTGAGGGGGAAAAGCAGAGCCTCCCAGCCATGAGAAAGATTTGATATGAAGTGCTACCTTAAAAAAAAAAGTAAATTATAATGGTCTAATCATTCAGTTATTGAGTACCAGCTATGTGCCTGGCAGTGTACTAACCACTGGTGAAACAAAGCTAACTGAGACATGATCCATGCCTTTTTTAGTTCACTGACATGATTACAATGTGATAAGTTCAATGACTGAGATATACAGATGATATTTGGAAAGTTCAGAAGGAGGGTATGAACTCAGTTGAGACAGTCATGAATCCTACCTGACATGCTAGTATTTCTGTGCCATTCCCCAACACCATGTTACTGAATGTCTTATTGAGCCACATGAGGTAGAGGATCAATTTCCCAGAGTAGAGGTTTTCAGACTGGGCATGCATCAAAAAAGGCCTGTTAAAACACAGATTGCTGATTCCGTAGGTCTGGAGTGGGTCCCAAGAATTTATTTTTGCAACAAATTCCCAGGTAATACTGATACTGCTGGTCTGGGGACAATATTTTTGGTCTGGGGACCACATTTTGAAAACTTTTGTCTTAGAGCATTTTTAGGTATGGTGTGTCTCTACAAAAGAGCACTGGATTGCTAGGCAAAAACTCCTTACTTATTTTATAAACCAAAAAAAAAAAAAAACCATTGCTGTCAAGTCGGTTCCAATTCATAGCGACCCTGTAGGACAGAGTAAAACTGCCCCATAGAGTTTCCAAGGTTGTAAATCTTTACGGGAGTGGACTGCCACATCGTTCTCCTAAGGAGTGGCTGGGGGGTTCAAACAGTCGACCTTTCAGTTAGCAGCCAAGCACTTAACCACTGCACCACCAGGGGTCCTTTATTTCATAGCCCCCCCCACCAAATATAATATACTCTAAGACTTGTTTTAGATTCCACAGTGCCACCCTCCCCCCCCCAAAAAAAAAAAACCTACTGCCGTCAGTGGAAGATAAATACATATTCTCTGACTTGGGAATTAAAAAACAAAGCAGAACACGAATTCTATACCTTTCTCTACCAGTACATAGCCATCAAAATTGTGTAAGGATTACTTGCTATATTTTGATAGTCAGAATCCCTAATATAAAATCTAACTTTAAAATTAGACTCTGTCCCTGACTGGGCTGCTTCCTGCTGTTCAGAGATATATTTGATCTTCCAGAGTACTACAGATTCCCACCCCCCCTGTTCATTCTTCAACTCTCCGTCCTAAAGCTCTGACACATGGGGAATTCTCATTGGCATCTGAACATGTGTTCCGTGGAGAAAGCCATGTCAGAGCAGGGGTGGAGAGCCTGGCCAAGACACTGGACTAATTCCCAAGAAGAGAGAAGAAAACTCTGTTGCTCTTGACGACCCTTCCCTGGCTTTATACATGCCTCTGTACCAGTCGGAGGCTCCGTTGGGCTGCCGGTATAGCTGTGTAATGAGAAAAAGATCATCCTCTTCCCTCACAGTTGCTTTTAGATATCTAGTGCCAATATGTATTTTGGAAGCCTCCTGCAAAAACGCACATACATTTTTAATGATGAAATGCTTATATTCTGTTAATTAACTTTAAACAAAGTAGCCGTGAGAATTTACATACCTTAACAAATGCTGAGTACAAATTATTTCTTTTTTTTTCTTAAATTGTGGTAAAATATAGAAAACAAAACATTTGCCATTGTAACATTTTTTGAGTATATAATTCAGTGACATTAATTACATTCACCTTGTTATGCAACCATTGACACTTGTACATTTCCAATTTTTTTAAATTATATTTTATCGTGTTTTAGGTGACAGTTTTTACACAGCAAATTAGGTTTCTGCTGAAAATTTTTTATACAGATTGTTCCGTGACATTGGTTACAATTTTTACAATGTGTCAGCATTCTCATCATTTCCATTCTGTTTGTGCTGTTTCCATTGATCTAGCTTCCCCTCTCCTCCTTGCCATCTCATCTTTGCTTTTGGGTAAATTTTGACCATTTGGTCTCATATAGTTGATTGTTTAAGGAAGCACATTACTCACAGGTGATATTGCTTATTTTATAAGCCAATCTATTATTTGGCTGAAAAGTGACCTCCAGAAATAGCTTCAGTCCCAAGTTCAAAGGTTATCTTAGGGCAGTAGTCTTTTGGGTTCCTCTAGTCACTATTGGTCAAGTAGGTCTGGACTTTTTAGGGAATTTGAGTTTCGTTCTACATTTCTCTCTCATTCTATCTGGGACCTTCTACTGTGTCCCTGGTTAGAATGTTCGGTAGTGGCAGCCAGGCAACATCTAGTTCTGGTCTCAGGATAGAGGAGGCTATGGTTTTGGGGGGCTGTTAGTTGCATGGACTAGTTTTTTCTTTGAGCCTTTGATTTTCTTCATTCCATTTTGCTGCAGACAAGCAGACACTAATAGCTGTATCTTAGACGGCCGCTTGTAAGTTTTTAAGACCCCACACATTACTCACCAATCTAGGATGTAGAACATTATCTTTGTAAACTATGTTATGCCAACTGACTAAGTTGTCCCCTGAGACTATGGTCCCAAACCTTCTAACCCAGTAAACAAATTCCACAAGTTGTTTTGATATGCCTAGGAGCCTCTGTAACTGGCTTCTATGTGCTTTGTTATATATGCAGATATATATATATATATATATATATAGCACACACAAACGTTTATATACATATGCCTACAGATACACCTATACATGCATGTACACTTCCTCATGTACGTGATTTTATGTACATATATGCATCCATATCTACCCATGTAACCACACACATATTTTTTGGTTGTTTTTACTGTTGGTGCAAAATTGTATATGTTGTAGCCTTTACCTAAATTGTCTCTTTTTCTTATGCACTTCTTAGTGTCTTTAATTACCTTGGTCAAGTTGTGCAGACTTCACCCATATTTGGTCTTGTCGTTCCCATCACCCAAATTAATATGTCTACTAGATAGAAAGTGATTCCTCCTCCCTTTCCCTCCCATCCCTTGTAACTATCGAAGAGTTTTGCTTTCTGTGGATTATGTACCTCTTAAAGCTAAAAAATTCTACACAAATGACTAAAGTAAAAATAACTTTCTTTGTTTTCTTATCATCTAAGACATTGTTAATAAATAGACAATTTTTCAAAAAATTGCAATTACAGTTACCTAGATTTGTGACAGTTTCTTTAGGTCTCAGCCCAGACCTAATGAAGTGACTAAAGGTCAGATTATAAAATAAATATATCATTTCTGGACCTCTGGTGGCACAGTGATTAAGAACTCAGTTGCTAACCAAACGGTTGGTAGTTCAAATCCACCAGCTGCTCCTTGGAAACCCTGTGGGGCAGTTCTTCTCTGTCCTATAGGGTCACTATGAGTCAAAATCAACTCGATAGCAATTTTTGTTTGTTTTTAATATTTCTATATTATATGGAGGAAGTATACATATACATATAATCTTGTTATGTTGTTGTTGTTGTTGTGTGCCATCGAGTCAATTCTGATTCATAAAGACCCTATAAGACAGAGTAGAACTGCCCCATAGGGTTTCCAAGGCTGAGATCTTTACAGAAGCACATTGCCACATCTTTTCTTCCATGGAGCCATTGGTGAGTTTGAACCGCCAACTTTTTGGTTAGCAGTCAAGCGCACACACATGTATTTATATGTCCAGATATCAAAAAATTACAAGCCTCTAATGTATATGCCTCTAAATATGAGAATCACAAGCATAGGAAAAAATATAATCCACATTGTCATGTCCTCATTCTCAAGCACACTGTCTGGCACTAGTAGGTACTTAGACAGTTATTAAGCAAAAGGATGGATGCATGATTCTACTCTGTTTTTTACATACACTTGCTTTACCTCTTCTGGACCCTCCAAGACTTTTTTTTTCAGAGAATTATTTATTCATTTTGATGCTTATTAAATAGCTTAGTATAATATGAAAATATATTTCTTCAATTTTTTAAATGAAAATTGACAGTATCCTGGGCATTAAACCAGTGATAATGGAGTACATGTCTTCCTGTGTGAACATATGCTTGTTACAAAGAGAAAAACTAAATGGCAAAAGGCTGAAAGTGAAGAGAAGGAAACATAAAAGCAGAAGAAATAGGTACCAGGGTCTCCTTATAGTTTATCTGCTTGTGAACTCTGAGTAAAGACCACTGTTAAGTATCTTGGGGAAAGTATCAGAAAGCAACTAGATTATGGAGGCTAACAGATTTGGGGACCAATGTTTCTCTTTTATTTACAGTCCTGTTAACATTGCTTGTTTTTTAAGCAATAATTTTTGGGAGGGATGCAATAATTTTTAAAGTCAGTCCAGACTGACATTTGTCAATATCTACAAAAACAGTATCTGTCTAAAATAGACATAAAGCTATTTATGTATGAACGTATCATTACTAAACATTAGTAAGCACAATATATTTAGAAAAAAATTTAGACTCTTCTGACTTGAAGGGACCTAGAAATTCACCCTAACAATATTAAAATAAATGTGGCAATAAGGAAACATTTTTAATTAGCAATGTTCTTTTTTTTTTTTGATTGAGAAAAGTTTACCTGACCTTACGGAAGGCTGAGATATTTGCAAGATATTAGGGTAAACTTTAGGACTAAATGCAAAAGCTCTGGATAAAGTATGGAAAGAAATTACTTGAGGTTTCTTGTGAATTTTCATTATGGTTTCATCGTAAATACCATGCAAATATCCTTTGTCAGTGTGTTTTGGCAGTTCTTCTAAGAAGACCAGGGAATAAAGAGGATTACAGAAAGAAGGAAAATGAGGTTGATTTTACACTGGAAAAATGCAGTGGGGAATTCTCTTTTTAACAAAATTTCTACCACATTCTTGTATCCACTATACAGTATTACAAAATCTATGTGAAGATCAAAAGTACAAACTTCCAAATGGAATCACAACCTTCATTCTTCCCGATGATTTTGAGAGTAACCGATGTGTAATCCTATCATTTTTTTCTAGTACTGTATCAAGGTGTACAGGGTGATTTTTGGTTGTAAGTTGCATGAACCACAACTCAAGCTAACTGAAGCAGAAAAGGAAATTTTTTGGCTCACAGAATTTAAGAAGGATTGACGACAAAGCTACCGGAAGGGCAGGGATGCAGCTTGGCCTCAGGAACAAGTAGGACTAGAAACAAACTCTCAGAATGGGCCATCTTGTCTCTGCTTTTCTCCATGTGTCTGCTTCGTTCTTTCTCTTCATAAATCTTCTTTCCCTAGATGACAAAAAACAGTTCCTTAGTGCTATACTTATAGCTACAGTCACTCAGAACAAAACAAAACAAATACTGCCTTGATGCTGTCTTTGGACAAAGCCTTACAATCATATGGAGGGAATCCATTGATTACCCTTACACCAATCAACTATTTGGCCTGGAGAATGGAGGACTAAGATTGGCTCACTTCACGTACAAATCAATCAACTGTGACTAGGGGAAGCAGGATTGTGCAATAACACGACAGCTCCCTTGGTTACCATAAGGCTTGAGGATAGAGGAGTGGGGAGCAGTACTTAGGCAAAGGAGAATGCTGTGATGCTAGGCTGAAAAAAGTATGTTACTAGGACCTGTAGAACCCCCAAGAAAAAAACTCGTTATATCCATGGCAACTGTCTTGGAAGAAGTACAGCCAGAATGCTCGTTCAAAGCAAGTGTGGTGAGACTTCATCTCATGTTCTTTAGACATGTTATCAGGAGGGACCAGTCCCTGGAGAAGAACATCATGCTTGGTAAAGTAGAGGGTCAGTGAAAAAGAGAGAAAGACCTTCAGTGAGATGTATTGACATGGTAGCTGCAACAGTGGGCCCAAATATAAAAACAATTGTGAGAATGGCACAGGATGGGGCAGTATTTTGTTCTGTTGTACATAGGAGTTGGAACCAACCAACCTAACAACAACACCCACGCCAACTGCTCTAGGAGAAAATTCTACTTTCTATCTAGCTCACGGCAAGTTCCAACGATAGTTCACTTAAGTGACTCTAGATATATTGAGCTGTATAACCAATAGCATATGTATACCACATGAAAAAATTTCTGATAGAACAAATAGATTTAAATGATTAAGTCCCACCTTCTTCTTGAAACCTTTTAAAATACTCATCTGAACCCTGTGAAAATCTTGTATGTATTTATGATCACAGTTTATCATATAATTGTTCTCCAATTACCTGAATATTTGGTCTGAGTCCCTAGCTCAGCTGTAGGCATTTTATCTTATTCTTCCTTTTACTAGAAGACCTCTACACCAAGATTAGTGTTAAGGACATAATTTATTCCACACCCATTGCATAAATGTTTGAGAGCCTACTAATGTCTAGGCAGTGTTCTCAATACCTAAAAAACAAAGATGATCAGGACACTCTCATGGCTTTAAAAAGGGCACATGATTTGATGTCCGCTGTCCCCATCACACTTGATATAGAAATCTAGCATGGCCAAATTTGATCTAGCAAATGAATTGCCTCTCTAAACACCAGGAGTGTATCTAGATGCAGTTTAGTTTGCCTATCCAGAAAAATCAGAATTTTCCTTCCTTTTAATCCAAAAGGCTATTAATGCAAACCCAGTTGAATTTGCATTTGATTACATTTCTGATGGAAACATTCATATGCAAATGAAAATTCATGCAAAGATAGCCAGATAATTCCAATAGTTGCTGAAATATCAAGATAAAATTAGGATAGTACATGTATATCCATCCATGTTTACTAGGTTACTCTAAGGTCATCAAATGGGACACTGTTCTCGAAATACTAAAATAAATCATGGCCTAAACATTTGACAACATTTGAGAAGTCCAATTCAAAAAGGCGCTATTACATTAGTTTCTTCTGCCATAAAAAAAAAAAAAAAGCACTGAAAAAAGATGTTCGTTACTGGTAAAATCAGTTGAGTCGCTAAACAACGTTTCATCTTGGATCCACCATTTTGTTCCCCCTATCTGTCTTTGCCATTAAAAATGAAAGATGTTTTTTGATAGACCCAAAGTTATTTTGACAGTGTGAAACAGTGAACACATAGTTTGTGCAAGCTGGCAGTTCCTATATGCTTCCTAGTGACTTAATGATGCAAGTTAAACAACATCATCACAGTCACCGCCAATTACTATCCTTCGGAAAGCATCCGTGGCACTGTGAGTATACCAGTGGAAAACAGCTCTAAACCAGTTGTCTGTATTCTCCTATTCAATTAATAAAAGACTCAAGCAGATTTTTCAAGATAACATATAGAAGCTTAATCTACTACTGTACATTTCAAACCTATTTTGGGGGGAAATACAGGTCTTGGAATCAGACTGTTGTTAAACTTAACAGACGTTGGAATGGCAAAAGAGAAAGGTTTGAGATCACAGCATTCAGGATTGTTAGCACTTAGGTTGATAGTCTACAAAGTATAGTTCTCCCCAGTTCCCTTTGATTTGATCCAGTGATTTTCTTCATAGTTTCAAGTCCTATTCGAATTCCAATGCTCCTTGTTTTGGTGAATGTTACCTAACATCCATCAGATTCTGGAAGCCTGAATCCAAGGGAGAATCTTGGCATCTCCTTCCTTGGCACACCCAATCCTCCCCCAAGTCTAGTGATTTTACTTCTTAAGTATCTCTCAAACCCAGCCACTTCTCTTTATCTCCATCACCAATTTAGTAACCTTTTTGCCTGACGCATGGCCAGAGTCTCCTAACTGGTCTCCCAGAATCAACTTTTTTCTTCCTCCAGGCCTTGCTCCACTCTATAGCCAAAGTTATCCTTTAAAAGTAAAAATAGTCATAATTTCATCCAACCATCCTCCTTGCTTAATACTCTTCAATGGCTCCGTGTTTCTCTTAGAATATAGACCCAGGTCCTCGCATGGTGATTGCACTGTGCATAGTCTGATCCCTGCCTGCCCCTCCACCCTTACATCTTGCTGCTCTCCTTTCACTTTCTGCACCCTGGCACTATCCTTTTAGATCCTGGAATGTACCGTGCTCCTTCCAGTGACAACATCTTTGCATGTGCTGCTCTTCCCCAGCTTCTGAATGATTTACTTCATGCTTCCTCAATTAAGTCTTTCTTGGTCTTTTAGACTCCATCAGGTCCTCCTGTTACTTCTTTCGTGCCACCATATAACTTTCTTTGAGTTTGTAATGATATATTTATTTTTGAGATAATATACATTTTATTGATCTCTCTCATGGTTTCCTGAAGGATGAGACTAGATCTTTCTCTTTTTTTGGTTTATTTTACTTACTTATATTTTTTGCTTACCAGAATAAGACACGATGCCTATCATATACCAAGTATTCAATAATACTTGTTGAAATAACGGTGCCAGTTCCTATTCTTCTCATCTGTAATCCACAAATTCGTAACAATGAAAGCCCAAATAGAAAAGTTGATGGACTTGCTCAGATACCACCCTGTCACAATTTGCCAAGTACAATTGGTATGCCAATACTGTAATATCTTTTATGGCAGAGAAGATGCAGTAAAGAATATAGTCGTGTGTCTCTTAACACCCACAATATGTTCTGTGAAATAGGGCATTAGGTGATTTGGACGTTGTGCAAACACCATATTATAGGCAGTCTCTGGGTTATGAACATCCGACTTATGGACAACTTGTACTTAAGAATGGACTATCATAAAGCCTATTACATTAAAAATCTGCATACAGTGGTTCGTAATAACAAACACACATATTACTTTGGGATGCTCATGAAAACGATGCGTGTTTTGGAAGTGTTTAATATGCCTAGAAAGGTAAAATATATACTATATACTAAGCCAAACATTTTACCAACTGACTTTGAATAAGAACTGTATGTACCTGTTCTGACTTAACTACAAAATCAACCTAAAGACAGACTTAGGAACAGATCTCATTTGTAAACTGGGAACTGCTTGTTTCCAACAGATATGAGATACACGTGTTACATGCGGGAAGCTGTTGTGTTCGTTACCTCCGGTTACGTCCGGTACATCCGTTCTCTGATCGGGATTTCTAACTCTACTATAACCTTATGGGACCATGAATGTCTATGCGGCCAGATGTTGCCTGAACAGACATTATGCAGTGCATGAATGCACAGTGGAACCAAGGTTAACTGCTCTCATAAACTATTAAAGTAGGACTCCACCATTAATTCTACTAGCAAAGGACCTTTTTTCACCTACCTGTGGTAGAGAAAAATGTAACAGTTACTTTCGCAACTCTGTCTTATGCACAAAATATTTTTAAAGATGTTTAAGCCACAGCTGATTTCAGATACACATCTAAGGTTCCCAATACACAAACTCTTGTGACACAAGGTGCTGACACTGGTTTACAACTATTACTCATTTCATGGGAATAGAGTCGTAATTACAAAAGTCAAAGTCATATCAAAATCACATAGCAGTATAGCGAGTTTCTTGTTACCTCTGTTACTTTTTTATTTTATTTCTATCCGCTGTGAACTTAAATTGTTAGCAGCTTTAAAATATTGAGCTAAATATTGAAATGATAAACTGCCACATTCCATGATTTTTTAAAATAATATTGTATTATGTTCTAATGGAAGTTTACACAGCAAATTAGGTTCCCATTTAAAAAATGTTATACAAATTATTCCCATGACAATGGTTACAATTTTCACAATGTGTCAGCATTCTCCTTATTTACATTCTGTTTGTTCTGTTTCCATTGATCTAGCTTCCCTTCCCTTCCTTGCCTTCTCATCTTTGCTGTTGGGTAAATGTTGACCGTTTGGTCTCATGTAGTTGACTGTTTAAGGGAAGACACTATTCAGGGGTGATACTGTTTATTTTATAAGCCAAACTATTATTTGGCTGAAAAGTGACCTCCAGAAATAGCTTTAGTTCCAAGTTCAAAGATTATCTTAGGGCAGTAGGCTTGGGGGTTCCTCTAGTCTCTACCAATAGAGTAGGTCTGGCTTTTTTGCAATTTGAGTTTTGTTCTACATTTTTCTCCCATTCTATCTGGGACCTTCTATTGTGCCCCTGGTTAGAATGGTCAGTAGTAGTAGCCAGACACCATGTAGTTCTTCTGGTCTCAGGTTAGAAGACACTGTGGTTTATGTGGGCTGTTAGTCCTGTGGACTAGTTTTTTCTTTGAGCCTTTGGTTTCCTTCATTCTCTTTTGCTCCATATGAGTAGAGACCAATAGCTGTATCTTACGTGGCTGCTCTCAAGCTTTTAAGACCCCAGACACTGCTCACTAAACGAGGATGTACAGCATTATCTCTGTGAACTATGTTATGCCAATTGACTAAGTTGTCCCCCAAGACTATGGTCCTAAGCCTGTTAATCCAGTAAACCAATCCCACGAGTTGTTTTGATATGTCTAGGAAGCCTCCATAACTATGCCCCCTATGTGCTTTGTTATATATGTGGATATATACGTAGCACACACAAACATGTATATACATGTGCCTATAGATACAAAAAAAAAAAAAAAATTTTTTTTTTTATAGATACACCCATACATATAGATGCATTTACTCCTATGCCTTCCTATACACATATATGCATATGTATCCACCTACATAACCACACACATATTTGCTGGTTGTTGTTACTGTTGTTGCAAAATTATGTACGTTACAGCATTTACTGAAATTGTACCTTTTCTCATGTGTGCTTCTTAGTGTCTCTATTTACCTTGGTCAAGTTGTGCTGACTTCACTCATATTTGGTATTGCCTTTCTCATCACTAAAAATAACAAGTGTCTGCTATCTAAAACGTGTCTTCCCTGCCTCTCCCTCTCATGCCTAGTAAACATCAAAGAACGTTGCTTTCTTTGTGTATATCTATTCTTGACTTTTGATAATAATGGGACCATACAATATTTGTCCTTTGGTGATTGACTTACTTCACTGAGCATAATGTCCTCCAGATTCATCCATGTTATGTTTTGCAGACTTCTCATTATTCTTTAGAGTTGTGTAGTATTCCATTGTATGTATCATAGTTTGTTTATCCATTCATCCTCTGATGGGCACTTAGGTTGTTTCCATCTTTTTACTATTGTGAATAATGCTACAGTGAACATAGGTGTGCATATGTCTATTCATGCCACTGCTCTTATATCTCTTGGATATATACCTGGGAATGAGATTGCCGGATCATAAGGTATTTCTGTTTCTGGCTTTTTGAGGAGGCGCCATGCCATTTTCCGTAGTGGTGGTACCATTTTACAATCCCACCAGCAATGTACAAGAGTTCCAATCAACTACAACCTCTCCAGCATTTGTTGTTTTTTTGTTTGTTTCTTTGTTTTTTGATCAGTGACATTTTTGCCAGAGTGATGTGGTATCTCCCTGTAGTTTTGATTTGTATCTTTCTAAGAGTTGATGATTCTGAGCATCTTTTCATGTATTTATTGGCCATCTGAATGTCCTCTTTGGTGAAGTGCCTGTTTTTGTCCTTAGCGCATTTTTTGATTGGATTGTCTGTCTTTTTTAGTTGAGTTGTTGAAGTTTTCTATATATTTTAGAGTCTATGATTTTTTTTAATAAAGTCGCATTAGCATCTCTAGGAATATCTGTCCTTTGGAATTTGTCTCAAGACAGTATAGTCCTGGCTATCTGTGATATTGAGAGAGTGGAGGGTTAAAGGCATATATTTAGCAACAGGATGTTTCTGTGGTTAGGCACGTTAAGTTAGTGGACAATAAAAAATTAAATATACCTTTTTGAAAGGAAAGGGAAGTTTTGTATAGATTATTAAAATAGCTTTGAGTTTATATTACTTCTCATATGTATGAACATTAGAATTTAGTTATTTTTTTTAATTTTCAGTAAAATTTAAAAAAATCTATTTCATTCTTTGTGAAGAAGAATGCAGGTTATAGTCCAGAAAGAAAGAAATAAAACGTACTTACAGGGTTGCTACGGGTTGGAATCGACTCGCCAGCAATAGGTATTTACCTTAAAGCAAAGTGTCCTCTTTTTTTTTTTGCATCTATCATGGCCCAGAATAAGCATTTAATCAATAACTGGTCATCTTGACACTTGTTACGAATAAGCCAGGTACCTGTAATCTTATTGCAAGTCAGCGTTTCTTACTAACAACAATGTCACTGAACTTGGGCTCCTAGAAAGACTCTTGGTCCTGAAAAAAATGGTTCTTTTCTTTTTATGATTTCAGTTAAGAATGCAAATTGCACCTCAGACTTTGAAGAGTACTTTGCCAAAAGAAAACTGGAGGAACGCGATGGCCACGCAGTTAGCATCGAGGAGTACCTTCAACGCAGTGACACAGCCATTATTTACCCAGAAGCCCCTGAGGAACTGTCTCGCCTTGGCACTCCAGAGGCCAATGGGCAAGAAGAAAATGGTGAGGCTGTAATTCATTTTTAGCCACTACACTGACCTCTGCAGCTGTTACAATTACAAATGCACCACATGCCTGGGTGTTTACCTTAAAATTTGAAGAACAGCTGCAGAGGCATGGAATTTCATGAGCAAAGATTAGAACTGTAATTTTAGGGTATTGTGAATTTTTTTGTCAGCAAATTTGTGTCATTTGTACATCCAATAAAGAACAAGTACAATTAGAGCCTATTTCTAAGAGATAAAAATATCTAAATGCATTCCTATCTTTCTAAAATATTTCACTTTTCAGGAAGAAAAAAAGTTTGGAAATACTGACCCTCACCTTTTGTTCTTTACCAGCACCTGAAAGGCTCCCCCACACCCTGAGTTCCCGGGTAATCCATGACTAAAGGTTTAACGCGAACCGTCAGCCATCTAAAGAGAATCTCCGCGTTTATCAGCTGTTTGAATTTCCCCCAAAAAGCTCGAGTAATTAATTAATCTTCCAGCACAGTGTGAACTGATCCCTACATGTCCGTCCTGGGTGTGCAAGGGGACGAGTGTGCTCGGAGGCCGAGTGCAATGATGGCACTCTCGTGGAGCAGATTGCAGTGATTCCTGTCATACCATCCCGGGCAGTCAGCCCATTAGCTGCCATTGATTTACTGACCTTTTGGCCTGCTTCTCTCTCTCTCGTCTCTCGGCTACAGACCTGCCACCTGGAACTCCAGATGCTTTTGCCCAACTGCTGACCTGCCCCTACTGCGACCGGGGCTACAAGCGCTTGACATCACTGAAGGAGCACATCAAGTACCGCCACGAGAAGAATGAAGAGAACTTTTCTTGCCCTCTTTGTAGCTATACGTTTGCCTATCGCACCCAGCTCGAGCGGCATATGGTGACGCACAAGCCAGGGACAGATCAGGTGGGGGGCTGCTTTTAAGTGATTTCTTTCTATAATAACCCCTTAGAGAAACGATATTGCTGTGATTGGCAATCATTATTAATTTTTCATGGCATTTTGAAGATGCAGATCTTTTAATGGTAATAGCTTTAATTGAGGTCTAAATGATTTTTTGATGGTCTCTTCTAATATGATTTAATAGTCTTATGTTCACGATCGAATGAGTGTGTTAATTTCTAATTTAGAAATTTTATTTGCACTTTAACTTGACTTTAGTTTCATTTTTATGTTCCACAAAAAGTGAATGAAATTGTAGCATTTTAATTATACATTATTAAACATCTCAGCAATTTTAATTCCATTTTTTACCTAGCTTTACTTAGAATTTTTTTTTTCATATAGGATCCAAGTCACAGTAAAAGAAGGGTGTTTTTTTTCATTTCTCATGTAACACCTTCAATTACTTAGAGTTATTTTACAAGCTGCTGCTACTAGTATATGAAATCTAATTAAGTGCTTTAAAGAAATTTGAAAAGGCATATATATGTATATATGTACATATATATCATAAACTGGATTAATACTAAAATGTTGGGTATACACTAAAAATGATTCCTTCTTTATATGCTTATTTGTAGCTAAATGCTAAAATTGCCCTACCTCTTTTGGCTCACTCATCTTAAAAATAAAAAGTGTGTCTTGGATAGGTAAACATAGTTTCTGAAATTCTTAAAATGACTGAATGGAATTGATTTACAGGGCCCCTTAAATGTTTTAGCAAAACTGCTGTTTCTATCTTCCTGGAAGAATTGACTCTGCCAACTGACATTATGATGTGTTAGAATGGTAACAGAAATGGTGTGCCTTCAGTCAAAATAACTGGCACTATTGACCCGGCATCACCCTATGTAAGCCTTGACACCATACCTGTTTTTAAAATTATTGAACAGGATTTTTTATATAAAAATTTTTTTTCTTTTTCCTTACGAGCTTTATTTTCCCGGAATAAGGAAAATGAGTGTAAGCAAACAATCCAACAATGGAACTGTACTATTTAAGAGGACAGCTCAGGTAAACCATTCCATTTCTGCCTGGGCTTGTCACCCGAATGTTTGGTTCAAAGTTCAGTTATTAAAACGAAATGCTGGCATAGTTATACTTATGTAATAGTTTATCTCCCCTTGCTCATATGCACAAAAACTCTAGGAATAAAAAAAAAAGTTGCCTAGAAATCTATCTAGCATAACTTCTTTAAATTTCACATGCAGAAGTGTGATTGTGTTGGCGCATTATGAATGGTAGCTTTGGTGTTGAAAAGTCCCCTCATTTGCTCATGGCATTTACAATTAGTAAATTAAAATGATTGTATCATATTAACAGTGGCACAACTAAAGTTTATAGTAGTCCTCTGAGGGCTGTGGGGGGAGACAAAGCAGCTGTTGCTGTTTGTTTATGCAACTCAGCAACATATGAGCGCTGGTCCCTCAATGGAGCTCGGCGGGCTGGGCTCCGCTTGATCTTTGAAGGTTGCTGCTGTTTGAACAAACCTCCCTGTGTCCCATGTAACACCATCTGTCTCACTAGGAATGTGGGAAGATTCAGCACACCCTAGCAGTTGTCATACCGTTTCTGTGCTGTCTTTTTGCAAAAGGCTTTTGTGTCACTGCCGCTTGAAAAAGGCTGACCTCCTACCTTGAGCATCCAGAGTGGATGACTGTATTTTTTTTTTTCCAGAATTCTAAGTCTCACTGCCTTTTTTTCCCCCTTGTTCAAAAAGGTCAGCTGTGTTTGATTATATCTTTGCTGCTTTTAACTTGTCTTTTCAGCAAACTTTTTTTTCTCCTTTTTGTCCCTACTCCCTAGCACACTACTAAAAAGGAAAACGAAAAGTCGTTGAAGTCTTTCCTACTGGTCTGTGATAAAACTGCTCAAGCAGCTATCACCCGAGATGTTGTCTCTTACATTTGATAATGAATCAAATCTGATATGTAACACTTCAGGAAAAACAGGGTTTACATTTGGTACTAGCACAGTGAATGAGATGTTTAAACATGCTTATCATATAATGAAATATTTATCTTTGAGTTTTTTGTTTGTTTTGGGTTTGTGGATTTTTTTTTATTATTATTATTCTTTAAATTTAGGATTGCCTCTGTATAAACTATACTTTTAACCTATACAAACAATTCATAAAATTAGTTATACTGTGTGGGCTTTTTGGAGACTATTTAGAATTTTCATGAAAATATTTATTTTCTCCTTGACAAAATAGGTACATTATATCAGGGGAATCTTCAGATCTTAAATGTTGCAGTAAACACAGAGAACCACAAACATCTTTACAATCACACTTTTCATCTCCAAAGGCTCAAAGAAATATTTTGGAAAAGAGACTCCAGAAATAATTCTAAAGCAAGCGTTGGTTGCGCATGTGAAAGCACTTTTTTTTTTTTTATTCGTTCCAATTTTATTGCCAACATTATCACTTTTATTGCAACTCTGAAAGACTGGGCAGATAAATAAACATGTACTCAAACCTTTTGGCCTGCCTAAGAAATAGGGGCCGTTTAAAATATTTGTAACACATTTTCTTTGTTCCTCCGGCACAAAACTGATGTTCGTATTTTTCCTTTTATAGCACCAAATGCTGACCCAAGGAGCAGGTAATCGCAAGTTCAAATGCACAGAGTGCGGCAAGGCCTTCAAATATAAACACCATCTGAAAGAACACCTGCGAATTCACAGTGGTGAGTAGCAGAGGTGCTGGGGTTTGCATTGGCATCTTGTTTAATTACAGCAGTTTTTAAAGATTGTTTAAAATTTACACAGTTCTGTTTGTAGCTTTTTGGTGCTCCTAATTTATCTCATAAACTATGTGTGCCTGATATGTCCTCACGAGATTTATGGTACCACCAATAGCTCTATCTTACAAAAAGAAGGAATACTTACACTTCTTAAAAATTCCAAATGCTTCATTTCCAAACCTAGAGGCTCTCTTTTTCTCCTTTCAAAAAAAAAAAAACCCTCCTACAGACTAAGCATTTTTGATCTGAAGAAACTCAACTGGCAAATTCTGAAGGAAATTCATTTTTGGTACCTCACCAGGAAAGAAAAAGTGGAAGAATTTTGGATAGGAGGTTGTGTATGATAAACATCCCTTGATTTCTGAGAGCTGCATATTATAGAACAAACATTCTACCACTGAGATTTCTTCTTTATAACTAGTTTGATAGCTCTGCCCAACATTTTATTACCAAATTGGATGCTATTCAAAGGACTAGTTGGATTGGTAGAATCAATGGCATCTACACAGAGTTGATTAAAGACATGGCTACACTTCCCTTTAAATACTGTGACATCTTTATTGTGCTATTGACCACACATTAATCTGACACTCTGTTTAAATGGGAGGCTGCCGATGGCAAGACAAGATTTGGGATCTTGGCTGAAAAAGGCAGAGATAGCCCTCGCCTCCCACTGCTAACATCTTGAATTATGTCCTCCCAGGGTAGATAAAAACCAGAAACAGTTATGGTCAAATAATTCTAATCTAAGCACGTAGACTGTAGAGGTGCCCCATTGTGTTCCTTTCATTTAGTTTCACAGATTCTTGTCTTGGTAGACAAATGTAGTTGTTACCTAAACAAAGAAATGTAATGTTAATTCTAATTATCATTTTAGGTGAAAAACCATACGAGTGCCCAAACTGCAAGAAACGTTTCTCCCATTCTGGTTCCTACAGTTCGCACATCAGCAGCAAGAAATGTATTGGTTTAATCTCTGTAAATGGCCGAATGAGAAACAATATCAAGACGGGTTCTTCCCCTAATTCTGTTTCTTCTTCTCCTACTAATTCAGCCATTACCCAGTTAAGAAACAAATTGGAGAATGGAAAACCACTTAGTATGTCTGAACAAACAGGCTTACTTAAAATTAAAACAGAACCACTAGACTTCAATGACTATAAAGTTCTTATGGCCACACACGGGTTTAGTGGCACTAGTCCCTTTATGAATGGTGGGCTTGGAGCGACCAGCCCTTTAGGAGTTCATCCATCTGCTCAAAGTCCAATGCAGCACTTAGGTGTAGGGATGGAAGCCCCTTTACTTGGATTTCCCACAATGAACAGCAATTTAAGCGAGGTACAAAAGGTTCTACAGATTGTGGACAATACGGTTTCCAGGCAAAAAATGGACTGCAAGGCTGAAGAAATTTCAAAGTTGAAAGGTTATCACATGAAGGATCCATGCTCTCAACCTGAGGAACAAGTAGTTACTTCTCCTAATATTCCACCTGTAGGTCTTCCAGTAGTGAGTCATAATGGTGCCACTAAAAGTATTATTGACTATACATTAGAAAAAGTCAATGAAGCCAAAGCTTGCCTCCAGAGCTTAACTACTGACTCAAGGAGACAGATAAGTAATATAAAGAAAGAGAAGCTACGTACTTTAATAGATTTGGTCACCGACGATAAGATGATTGAAAACCATAACATATCCACTCCATTTTCATGCCAGTTCTGTAAAGAAAGTTTTCCTGGCCCCATTCCATTGCATCAGCATGAACGTTACCTTTGTAAGATGAATGAAGAGATCAAGGCAGTCCTGCAACCTCATGAAAACATAGTCCCCAACAAAGCCGGAGTTTTTGTTGATAATAAAGCCCTCCTCTTGTCATCTGTACTTTCTGAGAAAGGAATGGCAAGCCCCATCAACCCCTACAAGGACCACATGTCTGTACTTAAAGCATATTATGCTATGAACATGGAGCCCAATTCTGATGAACTGCTGAAAATTTCCATTGCTGTGGGCCTTCCTCAGGAATTTGTGAAGGAATGGTTTGAGCAACGAAAAGTCTACCAGTATTCAAATTCCAGGTCACCATCACTGGAAAGGAACTCCAAGCCGTTAGCTCCCAACAATAACCCTCCCACAAAAGACTCTTTATTACCCAGGTCTCCCATAAAACCTATGGACTCCATAACATCACCATCTATAGCAGAACTCCATAACAGTGTTACCAATTGTGATCCTCCTCTCAGGCTAACAAAACCTTCCCATTTTACCAATATTAAAACAGTTGAAAAATTGGACCACTCAAGGAGTAATACTCCTTCTCCCTTAAATCTTTCCTCCACATCTTCTAAAAACTCCCACAGTAGTTCTTACACTCCAAACAGCTTCTCTTCTGAGGAGCTCCAGGCTGAGCCTTTGGACTTGTCATTACCAAAACAAATGAAAGAACCCAAAAGTATTATAGCCACAAAGAACAAAACAAAAGCTAGTAGCATCAGTTTAGACCATAACAGTATTTCTTCATCATCTGAAAATTCGGATGAGCCGCTAAACTTGACTTTCATCAAGAAGGAGTTTTCGAATTCAAATAATCTGGACAACAAAAGCACTAACCCCGTGTTCGGCATGAATCCATTTAGTGCCAAACCTTTATACACAGCCCTTCCACCACAAAGCGCATTTCCCCCTGCCACTTTCATGCCACCAGTCCAGACCAGTATCCCTGGGCTACGACCATACCCAGGACTGGATCAGATGAGCTTCTTACCGCATATGGCCTATACCTACCCAACTGGAGCAGCTACTTTTGCTGATATGCAGCAAAGGAGAAAGTACCAGCGGAAACAAGGATTTCAGGTAATGAGACATATCATTTGCTCTGAATAGAGGAGATGAAAATTATATAGCTTATGGGCATGCAGGAAAAAAATAGCAGTGAAAAAAATCAAGTGCACTGTTTTCAGCAGACATACAAGAGTTTATTTTAACTTGAACTTAAAACTGAGTGAGCTAGAAAAATAAATGGATGAAAGAATGAAATGCTGTTCTGTGTAAGCACATTTGCTTTAAAAAAAAAGGTAAAGAAATCAATATTTATTTTGTGGTACATTTAGATGGATTCATCAGCTTTTAGAATTGTGTACTGATAACATTTGGTGGGACTCAGGTAGATGCTAAAAAGTAAAGTTCCTAACAGTCACATACCTTTACAGATGTTTATGATTTTTTTTTTTATATATATATAGGATATATAAATACATACACATTAATGTATTTTAAGAGAGAATAGTTTATTATAAAGAGTGTTTAAAAAATACTTCGTGCATTCCACATGACTTCTTTTGTAATTTTCAAACTAATAAATAATGTATGGGTTTTCAAATACAAAATGCAGGTATGTTTTCACATTATACAGTATAATCCCTGTTTGCAAGATAGGCGCATAAGTAGCAGTACACCTCAGTAACAGCTGTTCCAGTATTCCAATTTACAGTACGTCCGCCCTCTTTGTAAATGTTTTTAAGCCTATTTAATCTTCTCTAATATTAATTAGTGCAAACGTAGTCTAAGAAAACTGAACTGTGGGCTAGCGAATGGAAATGTATGTTATCATGCCAGTTTGCACTCCTTTGGATCAAGACAAAATAAATATCAAGAAATTTAATAATTTACTGATCCACATTCATTATTGCTTAATGCTGAAGGCTGTTTTAACATAGATAGAACATTGATAAAAAGTGTTATTAATATTCCCTATTTCAAATTAGAAAATTAAATATAAAAATATAGCTCGAGGCCTTCAGTTGGTAGACATACATTTAAATAGATTGCATAATAACAACATTTTGTACCTAAATATAAAATTCAATTAAAATGAGGTTTCTACAGCTACAGATCATTTCTAAAGTTAAGCACACTGAAGAAAATACACCAATTTAGATCTTTTAATTTTCACTCAGGGATATTTCCCGGTATAAAGAAAATAAAGGATTTTAGGAAAATGTGTATTTTTCTCACCTTTGGAGTTGACTGTTTTCTTGAAAAACAGCTCTGCCATCTAGGGCAGATAAAGTTTATATTTTTGTTGAAGCGTGAGACCCCATAGATGGTTCATGGAAAATATTAATTTTTAAAAACGAGATCTATTCATAGCAGTCAACTTTTGAGGTTCTCCAAATGTCAGCCTAGGCGAGGTTGTTTGGTGTAAACACAAAGAGAAGAGACTGTGTTGAACTATGTGATTATATCACAGGGAGAATTGCTTGATGGAACACCAGACTACATGTCAGGCCTAGATGACATGACAGACTCCGATTCCTGTCTGTCTCGAAAGAAGATCAAGAAGACAGAGAGTGGCATGTATGCATGTGACTTATGTGACAAGACATTCCAGAAAAGCAGTTCCCTTCTGCGACATAAATACGAACACACAGGTATGAGTGACTTTGACTAGCTAGTTAGAGCTTCCCAGCCTGCTGCTGTACATTTCATAATATTTAATGAGTACACTTGTGCAACAGAAGATGTAGCGTATGCTGATACCTTCAACAAGGAAGAAATAATGCCTTTGCCTAGCTCCGTAGGACTTTTTTGTTGCCCGTTTATTGGATCATTCATGTGTTTATGAGTGTGCTTGTCTTTATGTCTTTGGAGTTAATCTGTAAACCAAATTTACAGGTCCTATCAAAGGAATATTTAAATGTCCAGGGCAATGAAATGGTGGGACACAAGCCAGTTATTGGAAATATCTTCAAATTCTCCAGCTGTGATGAACCTATATGTGTAAAAATTTAATAATAAAAAATTCAGTCAATGATTTATTAGTTTCATCGTCCAAATATCAAATGAGCTACTATTTGGGGGTGATTTTGTTGGGTTTTCATAAATTGACCCCATTTTGAATAAACTAAAAGGTTTAGTACTGCAAAAGAAAAGTCATAAATAAAGCAATAGGCCAAATGAGCTATGGAAACTGCCAATATTTGGAAGACTGAAATAAAACTTTCTAAGTTTAATTAGCTCATTTCCAATTCACGCATTACTAATTAGGAGCAATTATACAGACTTGACAAGACAGCAGTCTAATTCTTCCCTAGGAGTAGAGAGACAGTGGGTTAATTTTAAAAAAGAAAGATGAAGTACCATAATGTAAACCAAAAAGCAAACCCATTGCCATCGAGTCGATTCCAACTCATAGCATCCCTATAGGACAGACTAGAACTGCCCCCTAGGGTTTCCAAGGAGCAGCTGGTGGATTCGAACTGCTGACTTTTGGTTAGCACCCAAGCTCTTAACCGCTGTGCCACCAGGGCTCCCCATAATGTAAAGCATGTATTATTTTTCACAATCCAACACCTGAAACCAGTGCAGTCCTGTAGGAGAGCCAGAGCTGTTTCCTCCTTCCTTCTCCTCCCATCCCAACAGCAAGGTAACTCAGCCTCATCCCTGTCCCTAAGCCATCTCCCTCTCTTCTCCGCTAGAAATTTGGCACACTGAACTGACTCGATGAGGAAAGGAGTGTAGGATCTCAATCAAAATATTGGTGGGAGGGGTAGAAATCAGGAAATTTTCCATGGGTAAAATTAGGAAATGTTTCATTTCGAATCAGGAAGTCCAGTATCAAACACTTTAATCTGGAGGGAAAAAAAGATACTCTAACATTAATGCTTTTGAAGGGAATCTGATGAAGAAGCAGGAAAGAAAAAGAAAGGAAGAAGGAAAGCGAAAGGAAGGGAAGGGGAGGGAAAGGAAGGGAATCTGAATAGTTGCTGCCACATTTTGACTAAATATGTAGCGCCCTTTCTAGTGATCCCAAACTATCCTTGGGGAGTACATCTACTCATCATCTTTCCTTATTCCTTATTTCACATGTGCTGAGGCAACACAAGTGATGAGAGTTAGCCTGAAGGGGGGAGAGGGTAAGTTCTGTAACATTAAGTGTTGAGGGTATTTGTGAGGAGCACAAGGCTGATAAATTGCAGTGCTCATACTCCACCCAATCCTATTTCCTTCTCCTTCAACTGACTGACATTAATTGCTATTATTGTACAAGTTCAACTAATAATATCATAATATTTATATTGATACAACCCAGTGAAATTGCCTTATAATGACACAATCCAATTTGAATAGCAAATCCAAACAGCTTTTATTACATAATTCCAGGCTTGAAGCCTCAAAGTTTTCTACATTTGTCTTTTACTCACACATTCTTTTTTTAGTACCAAGTCCTATTGAGCATTTACAGAGTAAAGATATTTTCATACCTAAATTTAATGTTAACGAACCTCAAATATATTTTGTATCTCATTATTCCACAACAATAGGCACATCACTGAAGGCATCTTACCTATCTGATTGGTTTTATCGTATGACCATGTGCAAACTCTATCATATAGTACATGGTAAGTGTAAAACTTGTGTTTTAGTGAGGCCTATCAAAAAAAAAATTTTTTTTTTTAATCAAACATATTGACATCCAGTTGGTGTATTTGTTTCCTGTCAATTAGATAGTCCATATATTATATAGATATATAGATACTTAAGAGACCCAAAAGTTGATAGATTGCAAATATGTGTAACCACTGCAGTGAGAAAACTAATTTGCATTAAAAAAAAAATAAAGATAAAAGGCTCTGTTCCTTTAAGATGTGAGAACACCTGTTGCCGAGAAACACATTGCCTACCAACAGGATGCTAACCAATGGTTTCTCTAAACTTGTGATTCGTTATACTCCCATTGGCTTCCCAGCTTGTCAAGTTTCCAGTGTGCTAACTTTTTGCTGTCTTGACCCGACATTTCATGACATGACTACTGTCAGGGTGTTAAACCAAAAAACCAAACCCGTTGGCTGTCGAGTTGATTCTGACTCATAGCAACCCTACAGGACAGAGTAGAACTGCCCCATAGGGTTTCCAAGGAGCGACTGGTGGATTCGAACTGCTGGTATTTTGGTTAGCAGCCGAGTTCTTAACCACTGCACCACCAGGGCTTTAGTGTATTAGGTTCCATCAAAGTGAAGTTCTTCATAAATTATCTATCACTGAGAAATATGTAAAAATTTAGCCTGTTTTCCTTCCCTGTTTGGGCCCCTTAAACCTCTTATTTGTTCATAATAAGCACTAATATTTTAAGAATATACTACTATGAAAATTTTAAGTGAGAATTGTCTCTGGGTTGGTAGAGTCTAAGATTGGGAACTAAAATTGAATCATCATTTGATTATATGTTGATTACCAATGTGCTATTGATAAAGTGTATTTCTTATGTCTGTCTAAAATTTAACATATAGAATAGTTTAGAGTAAGAAGACAATTTGAGAGACTTATTCTTGGGATCATGTGCTCTTTTATCTTAACCAATTTAATGTATTTCTTACACAGATACCAAAGTCATAATGCCTAATTTTTCATAGTAATGCCTTATTGCTTGCTGGCTTTTCCTGGGACCTAGACTAGGACAAGAAGCCTTGATGCTGCAGTGGTTAAAGCGCTCAGCTGCTAACCAAAAGGTTGGTGGTTTGAACCCATCAGCCGCTTCCTAGGAGAAGGGTGTGGCAGTCTGCTTCTGTAGATTCATAGCCTTGGAAATCCTATAAGGCAGTTGCTGCTCTGTCCTGTTGTTGTACCGCCCTGTCACTTCTCACTCATAGCAAGCCTGTGTACACCAGAATGAAAAAGTGCCTGGTCCTGTGCCATGGTCACAGTCATTGCTATGTTTGCTGACCTTCTACTTCACCAAGCATGATGTCCTTCTCCAGGGACTGGTCCCTCCTGATAACATGTCCAAAGTACATAAGACAAAGTCTCGCTATCCTCACTTCTAAGGACCATTCTGGCTGTACGTCCAAGACAGATTTGTTCATTCTTCTGGCGGTCTATGGTATATTCAGTATTCTTTGCCAGCACCATAATTCAAAGGTATCAACTCTTCTTTGGTCTTCCTTATTCATTGTCCAGCTTTTGCATGCATATAAGATGATTGAAAGTACCATGGCTTGGGTGGGGCGCACCTTAGTCTTCAAAGTGACATCTTTGCTTTTGAAAACTTTAAAGAGGTCTTTTGTTGCAGATTTGCCCAATACAATATGTTGTTTGATTTCTTGACTGCTGCTTCTATGGGCGTTGATTGTAGATCCAAGTAAAATGAAGTCCTTGACAACTTCAATCTTTTCTCCATTTATCAAGATGTTGCTTGTTGGTCCAGTTGGGAGGATTTTGATTTTCTTTAGGTTGAGGTGCAAAACATACTGAAGGCTGTAGTCTTTGATCTTCATCAATAGGTACTTCAGGTCTTCTTCACTTTCAGCAAGCAAGGTTTTGTCATCTGCATATCCCAGGTTGTTAATGAGTCTTCCTCCAATCCTAATGCTGTGTTCTTCTTCATATAATCCAGCTTCTCAGATAATTTGCTCAGCATACAGACTGAATAAGCATGGTGAGAGGATACAACCCTGACGCACACCTTTCCTGACTTTAAACCACACAATATCCTCTTGTTCTGTTCCAGCAACTGCCTTTTGATCTATGTACAGGTTCAGCATGAGCACAATTAAGTGTTCTGGAATTCCCATCCTTCGCAACGTTTTCCATAATTTGTTATGATCTACACAGTTGAATGTCTTTGGAGTGTCAATAAAACACAGGTAAACATCTTTCTGGTATTCTCTGCTTTCAGCCAGGATCCATCTGACATCAGCAACGGTATCACTCATTTCACGTCCTCTCTTGAATCTGGCTTGGATTTCTGGTCGTTCCTTGTTGATGTACTGCTGCAATAGTTTTTGAATTATCTGCAGCAAAATTTTACTTGTATGTGATATTAATGATATTGTTCGATATTTCCCACATTCTGTTGGATCACTTCTCTTTGGAATGGGCACAAATATGGATCTCTTTCAGTCAGTTGGCCAGGGAGCTGTCTTCCAAATCTTGACACAGACAAGCATGCTTCCAGCATTACATCCCTGTGTCGAAACACGTCAACTGGTATTCCATCAATTCCTGGAGCCTTGTTTTTTGCCAGTGCCTTCAGAGCAGCTTGATCATTTTCCTTCAGTACCATCTGTTCTTGATCATATGCTACCTCCTGAAATGGTTGAAGGTACATTTACTCTGATGTTTCTATCTTCTTTTGATGCTCTTGCATAGTTCAGTATTTTGGCCATAGAATCATTGAACTCTAGCCTTGAATTTTTTCTTCAGTTCTTTCAGCTTGAGAAATGTTGAGCATATTCTTCCCTTTTGGTTTTCTAACTGCAGGTCTTTGCACATGCCATTGTAACACTTTACTTTGTCTTCCTGAGCCACCCTTTGAAATCTTCTGTTCAGCTTTCTTAATCATTTCTTCTTTTGCTTTAGCTATTCTACATTCAAGAGCAAGTTTCAGAGTCTCTTTTGACATCCGTTTTGGTCTTTTCTTTCTTTCCTGTTTTTTTTTTAATGACCTTTCGCTTTCTTCACATATGGCGTCCTTGATGTCATCCCACAACTCGTCTGGTCTTCAGTCATTCGTGTTCAATGCATCAAATTTATTCTTGAGATGGTCTGTAAATTCAGGTGGGATGTACTGAAGTTCGTACTTTGGCTCTTGTGGTCTTGTTTTAATTTTCTTCAGCTTCAACTTGAGCAGTTGGTGGTCTGTTCCATAGTCAGCCCCTGGCCTTGTTCTGACTGTAATATTCAGCTTCCCCATTGTCCCTTTCCACAGATGGAGTTGATTTGATTCCTGTGTATTCCATCTGGTGAGGTCCACGTGTATAGTTATCATTTATGTTGCTGAAAAGAAGTATTTCCAATGAATAGGTCATTGGTCTTGCAAAATTCCATCATGCGATCTCCATTGTTGTTTCTATCACTAAGGCCATAATTTCCAACTACGGATCCTTCTTTGTTTCCAACTTTTTCATTCCAGTCACCAGTAATTACCAGGCATCTTGAGTGCATGTTTGATCTATTTCAGACTAAAGAAACTGGTAAAATTCTTCAATTTCTTCATCTCTGGCATTTGTGGTTAGTGAGTAAATTTGAATAGTCATTTTAACTGGACTTCCTTGTAGGTGTATGGATATTATCCTATCACTGACAGTGCTGTACTTCAGGATAGATCTTGAAGTGTTTTTTTTTCTTTTTTGAATGAATATGATAACATTCCTCTTCAATTTGTCATTCCCAGCATCGTAGACTATATGATTGCCTGATTCCAAATGGGCACCAGCAGTCCATTTCAGCTCAATATTTCCTAGGGTATCGATCTTCAAGTGTTCTGTTTCATTTCTGGCAACTTCTGATTTTCCTTGGAAACCCTGGTGGCGTAGTGGATTAGTGCTATGACTGCTAACCAAATGGCTTGCAGTTCGAATTTACCAGGTGCTCCTTGGAAACTCTATGTGACAGTTCTACTCTGTCCTATAGGGTCACTGTGAACCAGAATTTTCCTAGATTCACACTTCATACATTCCACATTCCAATTATTAATGAATGTTTGCAGCTGTTTCTTCTCCTTTTGAGTCATGCTGCATCAGCAAACGAAGGTCCTGAAAGCTTTACTCCATCCACGTCAATAAGGTCAACTCTATTTTGAGGAGGAAGCTCTTCCCCAGTCATATTTTGAGTGCTTTTCAAGCTGAGGGGCTCATCTGCCAGCACTATATCGGACTCTGTCCTATTGGGCCGCTATGAGTTAGAATCAACTCAAAGGCAACGGGTTTGGTTTTTTTGGTTAGACTGGGACAGAGGAAGGAAACACTACATAAACATTGACTTCAATAGGATTAATTGTCTCAAATAAAGACTGTGTAATATAAGATCTGAAACTGGCATTAGACACTGTCAAGAACTTACTTGTATTCCACTAAAATTTTAATCTGACATTTATTGAGTGCTCTCTCTGCTGAGACATTGTGGTAGATGCTTTTAAACCCACCTTATTTGGAAAAGTAATAAAAATGTTTCTACTTTCAAGTAAATAAAACCTAAGTTTTAAATAAATTACCAATTTTTTTCTCAGTTAAATAATTTTTTCATACCAGCAACCTTCCATTTTATTATTAATTTCAGTTTTTGATTCTAGATGAATCTAGATATTAGAGAGAAAAAGTTTTTTACCCTAAAAACTTGTTTTGGTTCACTAAATATCAATTTGGATGTTTTTCTGTATCTTGTTCATGTGGAAATTTAATTCCAGAACATTTTCATTTGAATCAGGTAAACCAATCAAACAAGTTTAAAGAAAAAAAAAAAAAGGAGGAGAATGTCCAGGTCAGTTTCTATTTAAATGGAATTGATTAAATACTTATCAGTGAATTTTCTGGAGATTTGTAGAGTATTTAGGGCAAAGTAAAGCTCCCCTCTCCCCCTCAACATGTCCTTTGTGTGGCGTAATGGCTGAACGTTTTATTCTTTCAGGTTATCAGGTCATAATACAGACTCAATATATTTATATTATAAGCATATTGTTTATTATTGAGCAAATTCCCTGAAAATTGATTGTCTGTAACCATAGAATATCTATAAAATAGGCTACAGGTTAGTGGGCATCCCCCAAGCATTCCTAAAAGGCCTTGACACCTGTGCTGGGGAGAGCTCGTTGTCTCAGAACACTGCTCTGTGTTCAGTTTCTTTGGAAAGAAATAGCCATATCAACTATAATGTTCATTCAAAATTAATTCACACCGTCTCTTCATGAAGTGATGTAACTGGTTGACATTTTTGTTCTCCAGAACCAATGAGACATTGTCATCTAAAAAAGGTCATAGAACAATTCTACCCCAATGCACACTGTAACAGCTAAAACACCAAGAAATATTTCATCTAGTATTTCTCTTCTCTCCATTCAGACTTGTTTCTTCAGTGTACTCTGGTTCTGATATATGCATCTTGCTTAGAACTTGGGAAATTATCGAATATATATTAATGAATGAGAATAAAATTATCTAACATAAATTGAGTGCTTACTGTGTGCAATCCTTGTACAAAATATTTTACATGCACTGTTCCTTTACTCTCTATGCCCAGCCTGTGAGTTAGATCCCAAAATGATCTCCCTTTTACTGACAAGGAAACTGATCCTCTAGAGAGGTTACCATGCCCAAGACTGCCCAGCACCTCCTAAAACACAGATTTGAACTCAGACAGTCAGATTCTAGACCCCATCTCCCCTATTTAACACTTTGCTCACCATCCTGCTCCAGTGAATGAACTGCCGCAGTGAGAGCCGTGTTATCCTTGCTCCTGAGAGCATCCATTTCTTTAACGTCCAAGTCCACACAAGAAAGACCGAATTCGCAACATAGCAACCTGAAGTTTCCTGGAAGGCAAAACCTTTGTCTTTTTCCCAAATGCACTTCTGCTTCCTGTTACACTACCGTCACACCCGGTGGTCTTGTGAAATGGAAAAGCACACATCTTTCCAGAGTCTTGGCACTCCATTGGAATTCTCCTCTCTATTTTTCAGTTTACCTCATTCAAAACATCTTTTCCAAAAGTTAAGGAATGGTTCTTGTGTGGTTTGAATTATATATATTTTTCTTCAGACTATTAGCTGCTTTAGTCCTTGAAGTAGGTTATTAGAAACGTCTTTATGTCCAGTACAACTAGTAGTCACCAATATGTCTCTTTCTGATTTCTTCCCTTAAAAATTACAGGTGATTAATTTCTTCCTACTGTAATATTGTGCCTCACCACATCTATCATCACTAAATTTATATTGGACTTTCCAGTAAAATAAAGACCATTCATGAAATAACACATAACAGGCTACAGCATTTTCTAAATAGTGGCATACCCCAGAGACATCGAATAACATAATTAAAGATATTTGATTGCTAATTTAGTTTACATATCACCATATCACGGAATACCTGAAGTGTGTAGAGTGGGTTCCTAATCTTATAACACGACATTTAGCAAATAAAAATGGAGTTGAATCTACTAATGCCGGCTTTTAATTCAGTTTGCTGAAATGTAAGTTTGTATTAGGGGAATATAGGAGGCCTGGTGGTGCGGTGCTTAAAAGCTCAGCTGCTAACCAAAAGGTCGGCAGTTCAAATTCACCAGCCACTCCTTGAGGGCTGTTCTACCCTGTGGGCCATATCTACTCTGTCTTATGGAGTGGCTATGAGTCAGAATCAACTTGACGGCAATGGGGTTTTGGGTGTATTCAGGGAATATAAGCACCTGGCTTCATATATGTTCTGATGATACACAGTGCTCTACATGACAAGCGTCTGACTTTAACTCTGGAACACCAGGCTGATAATTTTTTATTTTTTATTTTTTGTCAGTTCTATTTTGGAAATAAACTTTTAAGTATGGCAGCTATGGAAGGTGTTGAAGGCATTCCAGTGCTATTTGTGGCCTGGAATCAACCAGATGTGTTTAGGCTTGGCACTGGTTTCAAGTTCCAAACACTGGTTAGAAACTGCCTGGAATGCCAAAGGAAATACAGCATTCTCTAGCTGAGGAGTATTTTAACACTCAACAAGTGGCTGACATCTCATGGAAAACTTTAGAGGGAAAACACTATTTGGAATCAGTTCAACCTTCATGACACACATCTTTCTTATTTGTATTTTTGAATGGCTTCCTCTCTAAATTTTATTCTTAGAATCATACAACTGATAAGACATTCCTAGCATCATCTTTGTTTCTACTGCTTCCTAACTTGGCAGTTTATTCCTGTTTAAGACTCAAAGCCCATTTTCAAAGCAGTCGTTTATGATGTAACAAACAGAAGATACAAATGCCAATAAATACCAGTAATGATGCCATCTTTATCACTTTCATACACATCCTCGTTTTAAAAATGTTAGGAAGAGAACTACCTGAAAAAAAATATGTGCTAAATCACTAGAAATGTCTTGTTCAACAGGACATTTTCCAAAGTTTTTAATGGGTCAGTGATCAAAGGCTTTCTTTTCTGAGATTTTTCCCTTAATTTTCCAAGTTCTTCTTGTTTATTAACTGCATTGCATAACCGAACCCAAATCCATTGCTGTTAATTCGATTCTGATTCACAGCGACCCTATAGGACAGCGTAGAACTGCCCCATAGGGTTTCCAAAGCTGTAAATCCTTACCGAAGCAGACTGCCACATCTTTCTCCCGCGGAGGGGCTGGTGGGTTCAAACCGCTGACCTTTCGGGTAGCAGACGAGCGCTTAACCACTGCGCCACGAGGGCCCCTGTATTGCATAAGCAAGCAGTAGAAAGCCAAATCAGGAGATGAAAATGCATCTTCCTAC